>NW_027491973.1:600000-772430 GCF_021521415.1 Bidens hawaiensis | reverse complement strand
AGTTAGAAAAAGTGTTCTAACAGCCTCATAACTATTGTCAAGGCCCATTAAAAATTGCATCAATTTTATTAGATGATTAAAATCATTAAACTGTTTCGAAGCCTCACACGTACAAAGAAGCAATTGTAAAATTTGATCCAACTGTTTCCACATTATGTTTAACTTGTGATAATATTCAGACACAGATTGGTTACTTTGAGTAAACATATTAATTTTTTGATACAAGTTAAAGACCACAGATCCATCCACTTTATCATATGTTTCTTTTAAGTCATTCCACATTTTGGTTGCTAATTTAGAATAGACCTGTCCTAAATACAACTCTTCAGACACATAATTTAATAACCAAGTAAGAACAACCGAATTACATCTATCCCACTGTTTTGAAAGAACTTCATCAGTGGTAGACCTAACACAAGTACCATCTATAAATCCAATTTTATTTTTAACCTGTAATGCCAGGTTCATAGCATTAGACCAAACTTTATAATTTTCAGTCCCTTTCAGTTTTATGCTAACAATGGTAAGACTACTGGAATCACTAGCATGCAAATAAAGCGGATCACTGGCTTCAAGTTTACTAACCAGCGTATTATTGTTATTATTATTTTCATCACCCATGATAACAATCAATAAGAATGAAAAACAAAATCACATAAGCACACTCAAGAAACTGATACACATAAACCTAGAATGCCTAATGCAACACAAAGACCATGCTTTATATCCTCTGGTATCAACCTAATTATGCCTACACAAGTATATAAAATGCCACTAAAAAGAAAAGAATTAGAAAGATCTCACCCGAGAGCGCCCAAGTTAGGGTATTCCTTCTAAGAGTCAAGAATGCAACCTTCACTTAGGGTTACAATTCTTGACAGAATCAGCACACAGATCTTTGATCACAAATTGAGTTGCACGGAAGAAATACTCCACAAGAACACCCTACAAGGATGTACGTAACCTTCAAGATCGATGAAACCAATAATCCCCAAATATTAGGGTTTCAATTTCGGAAACCCTAGCTTTGCAATTAACACCAAACACCGATGAAATCCGAAGATATCGAGCAATCACGGCTCTGATACCACTATCAGAACTTCAATCTATGAGCCAATATCAGAACTCCAATCTTTATTCCAACTTCACCAGATTACAACCACAACGGAAGATTTGAACAACTCTTTACAAGATCACCAACACAGTGATCTGAAATCTCTCTTTATCTCAGACAACAGATTCAATCAATATGACGAATCAAACCCTAGATTACAAGACTACAGAGGTATAACTGAGAAGAAAATGTGTGTTGCGGAGAATGACGCTCAACAACCCTTTTTATATCGACACTAACAAACTCCCCAGCCCAATTACGCGTGAGACTTGGAGTTTGTTAAATTGTCATCTTCAGAAAACGGCCCAATTTGGCCCAACACCAACATTCTTCAAGTCCAATAGCCCAATAGCTCTATAAACCGTCACAGGTCCAGAAAGTATCCAGACAACACATATAACAAATAAACATAAAAATTAGAAAATATTACATCTACAAGTTTTAGCATATTGAATTGAAACAAATAAGAAATTACCAAGGTTGTTTTTCTTTCTGTCATTTCAACATCCCCCCCTCAATTCAATAGCCAAACATGTCATACATTTGCAGCAACTTACATATCTCATTATATGATTTATCAACAACCCTTTAGTGAACACATCAGCCACTTGATGTTTAGACCGTATGTTCACAGTTTTAGTATATCCTCTTACAATCATTTCTCTTAAAAAGAAAAGATCCAACTCAAAATGTTTAGTTCTGTCATGAAAGACAGGATTAGCCGCAATAGAGATTGCAGCTGTGATATCACAATACAAACTTATAGGTAAACATACTTTAACTTGCAATTCACTTAACAAGTTGATAACCCAAATGACTTCACAAGTTGCAGAACACATTGCCCTATATTCAGCCTTAGCAGAAGATCTGGACACAGTAGATTGTTTCTTACTTTTCCAAAAAACTAACGAATTTCCTAGAAACACAAAAACCAGTTATTGATTTTCTAGTTTCTAAACATTTTGCCCAATCTGAATCAGAATAGACCTTTAATTTAAATTCATTACATTTACTAAACAAGATTCCTTTTCCAGGAGACCCTTTCAAGTATCTGAGTAACCTTAAAGCAATTTTTAAATGTGTATTATAAGGACTATGCATATATTGACTTAGATAATGCACAGAATAAGCAATATCAGGCCTAGTATGAGATAAATAAATCAGTTTACCAACAAGTTTTTGATAACTAGCAATGTTACTTAAAACAAAATCATTATTTTTACGTTTGTTTGTAACAATAAAATGTTGCCCAATCGGATTACTTACAGGTTTGCATCCAGTCATGCCATACTCAGCAAGCATATCCAAAAATATTTTCTTTGTGACAAACATATGCCAACATCATACCTAATTACTTCAATACCCAAAAAATATTTAAGTTCTCCAAGATCTTTAATGATAAACTTGGTCTTAAGAAACTCTTTAACTTTTATTATTTCAGTTTCAGAATTTCCAGTTAATACAATGTCATCAACATATACAAGTAAAACAAGAAACACATCTTTGGTAGACAAAACAAACATAGAATAATCACACATACTTTGAACAAATCCTAGTTCAATTAACACAATGATAAGTTTCTCATTCCACATTCTAGGAGCTTGTTTAAACCCATACAAAGACTTTTTTAGCTTACAAACTCTAGTCTCATCTTTAAAGTAATACCCTTCAGGTAAATCCATATAAACATCTTCATTCAAGTTACCATATAAAAATGCATTATTAATATCTAATTGATATAGAACCTAGCTATTTTGAACAGCCATAGGTTAAAACAGATCTTACAGTTATCATTTTCACCACAGGTGAAAAAGTTTCAAAGAAATTAACACCTTCTTTTGACTAAAACCTTTAGCCACTAACCTAGCTTTGTATCTCTCAACTTCTCCAATTGATTTATATTTGATTTAAAAAATCCACTTACAACCTATAGTTTTCCTATTTGAAGGCAATTCAACCAGATCCCATGTGTCATTTCTATGAAGAGCTTCAATTTCTTCACTCATAGCACTGACCCAGTTAGGGTCACTGGCAGCCTCAAAGAAATACCTAGGTTCACTACTCTTACTTAACATAGACACAAAATTCATATTGTTAACAGATAGGTTAGAGTAATTCCCAACTTTCTCAAGACCATATCTAACTTTTCCTTCTTCTACATAATCTTTTAATGTTCTAGGAAAACTTATATTTCTTGTAGACTTTCTAAGCACAGTAGGGATATCTTGTTCAACATTATTTCCCTCAGAATTATCAAATTGATTACTACTTCCTATCTCATCTTGAACCCCGCCAGATTCAAGACTTGTACCATTGGTTTGCGGAAGTTCAGCCCTACCAAACATGGTACCTGACATTGATTCAGACTGCTCAGACCTATGAGAAGAAGTTTCATTAGTATGAATATCATCATTGGGAGTTGAAACATCCACAGATAGTTTGGGCTCATATGAATCGTACAAGTCAAAAAAATTTAAATGATTTATACCAGAAATATTCTCATCAATGCGTTGTAAATTTACATTTTCTTTAAAAGGAAAAATTGTTTCATAGAACTTAACATCTCTTGAAAACAAAACTTGTTTTCTTTGTAAACTCCACAACTTATATCCTTTCTTTTGGTTAGAATAACCAATAAAAACACATTTTTCAGCATTACTAGCAAATTTGTCACTTTTGTTTAAAACAGTACTAAAACATAAGCACCCAAACATCCTAAGATGATCTAGTACATGTTTAAATTTATACACAAATTCATAAGGAGATTTACCATCTTACACAGACGAGGGTGTCCTGTTAATCAAATAAGCAGCAGTCAATATATACTCAGACCAAAAATTTAAAGGAATTTCACTTTGAAATAATAACGCCCTAGCAACATTCAACAAATGTCTATGCTTCCTTTCAACAATTCCATTTTGTTGAGGAGTATGGACACATGTTGTTTGATGAATAATACCACTATCAATAAAGAATTTATCCATTTGACTATTGATAAATTCTGTTTCATTAAAGATATCAGTTTGACCATGACGTCACAGTATGTCCCTATTAATTTAAAGACTTCAACCAAAGCAACTATGAAGTTAGATGGGCTGCTCGCTGTTCAGCTCCAACGTTACGTGGGAGGCCAAATTCAGTTCGGGTCGGTCCCGAATCTTGAGCAGGTAAATTCATTAGTGAACAAGAAGCGGTTCAGTGCTCCCTTCGACCCAGGTGGTACAAATCTAAAGCCAGGAAAGACGATTCATGAAGTTAATCTATTTAAGCGCGTTGTAAATACATGTTTTTACCTATTTTTTATAGTTGATTTTTAGGGTGATACAATTACCATTTAGATTAATTACTTTGGACAAGTTGGAGTTGCGGACAGTAGACATATAAAGTAGATTTGACTTTAATCACGTTTTCATCATCAGTTTGTTGAAAAATACATAAAAGCCCATGTTTCTAAATATTTAAACAGTTATATCAAGATCACCCAAATATAGAAGAATAAAACGTTATTGATCATCCAAGTATCATTGTGCTAGTTTGTTGGAAAACTTGATAGAAAATATTAAAATGACACCATATGATGTTGCTAACTTTACCGCTTTTGCATATCTAGCCAGAGTTTTGGATTTTTGTTATTTATTATTATTATTTTTTTAAATTCTGGAAAGGCAAATTTTATTAAAAAAAACACCCCAAGCAAACGCAAGGGCATCACGAACCACAAAACAAGACTAATTACATAAAGTTGAAATCACACTATTCTTTCCGATGGATAGAACTGTGTTTGGACCTATATTCGGGAAAAAAATAGAAAAGAAACACGAGATTTAATATCCTCCATAAGTTTATCCACCATAATCTCTTTATATGAGAAATGAGCATTTCCAAATGCACCAACACGCTATAATGATGATGCCATAAACGAGATCTTTCTTAACTGCAAACAAGTGCGTCGAGTAGTGAAGCTCAAATAAATCTCTAACCACAAATGTAAAAATTTGTTCGATCTGACTAGAGTTATTAGTTAATAAAATTTATCATTTTGCGACTTTAAATAAGATAATTTTATCGATAATGCATGTGAGAGCCTGATAGAGACAAATTTTGTCATTTTATTTTAAAGATTTATATGACTTTAATATACCCTTTTAAATCTCAAATGGCTAGATTATCCCTTTCTTTTTTTTTTTCATCATATTGTATCTACAAAAAGATATACATAAGAATAGAAATATTAATAACAAATATCTAATAAGAGTATTAAATATTGATTCCTTAATTTAATAATAGTAGTTGAAGGCTTGGCCACAAAAAAACACAAATACATGACTCGACCACCGTACAAGCATCATTTCATTTTTCTAGCAATCCTTGAAACTACAAGACCCTACACATCTTAAAGTCACCACTCAACCTCTTATTTCACCTTTTAATCATTGTCACAAAAATCATGGTTATGGGGTCTCCCACAATGTTCTTGAAAACCTTAGTTTTAGTCTTTTTTGCAGCTCTAAAATGAATTGAGTTAAAGAAACAAGAATCTTTATGTGTTCTTCAATACCCAGGTAAAATAAAAAACTAAAAAAGTTTAAATTTCTTGATTATTATCAATCAGTATTCAATGGTTATGTGTGTATTTTGAGTCAAATTAATTACTCAAGATTATGCTTCTTTCATGATATACTCATGTATACCATTTTTAAATATTTGATAATTTGACCTTTTTTTCTCTTTCTTCTAGATTGGCTGAAAACTGAAATAAAGCTTCCAATTTGTAAACAGTTCATGCCTACAAGTTAGGCTGAGGGGTGTGGGGCGCAATCCTGGGCGCGAGAGCCCCTCCGCTCGCGCCTCGGGGCGCTAACCCCACACCACCGGGGCGCGAGCCGGGGCGCGAGCGGGGCGCGAGCGCGGAAATCCATGCAGGCGTGAGTGTGTTCGCGGGAGAAGAGAGAGGAAAAGCTGGTGGGCTCGAGAGAAAGAGCCGTTGGAGCTCAATAATTTTAAAAAAAAAAACCTTAAAACCCTTATATAATATCCCAAACTCCTATATAATACCCCATTTCATCTATAAAATACCCCATTTCACCCATATCAATCACCACAACTTCAAAATAAAACCCAAAATCAACCCATCTTCCCAATTTTTTTTTAAAAAATAATGTCGTCGTACTTGTCTGATTCCGACTCCTCCGAAGAGGATGATTTGCTTCTTCATGTAGGGGGAGTTTTGACCGCAACCGTGGTCGATCTCTTGCAAAATCAAGCCCATCAACCTCGACTCCCGAGGGTTAGAGCACCACCTCGTGATCGTGATCGATCGGGTGCTAACGATACTTTGTTTAGGCATTATTTTAGCCCTCAACCGGTATATGAGGAGTCGGATTTTCGAACTCGTTTCCGAATGAGCAGACAATTGTTCATGCGTATAGCAAGTGATTTAGAGGCACGGTATCCCTTTTTTCAACAAAGGGAGGATGCTAGGGGTCTCCCCGGTTTTACCCCTCTTCAAAAATGCACGGCTGCTATCCGTCAATTAGCGTACGGCATCTCGTCGGACGCTTTGGATGAGTATTTACAGATGTCGAAAAGGGTTGCACGTGAATCCCTTCATTTTTTCTGCCAAGGTAAAAAACATTAATTTTACTTTTTATTAAATATTTATTACATTTTGTAATATATATTATACGTAGGAGTCATATCGACTTACGCTCGGAGATATCTGCGTAAACCTACAATGTATGACATCCAACGCATATATGAGGTGCACGCAGAAAAACATGGTTTTCCTGGGATGCTAGGTAGCATCGATTGTACGCATGTTGGATGGGCTATGTGTCCAACGGCCTGGCGAGGTCAGTTCCACCGTGGTGATCATGAAGGGCCGACCCTTATACTTGAGGCGGCGGTGTCACAGGATCTTTGGTTTTGACATGCTTTTTTTGGTGTTGCTGGGTCAAATAACGACCTTAATGTTATCGATCAGTCAAATTTGATCAACGACCTTATCGACGGGGTTGAACCACCTCAATCTTTTGTTGCAAATGGAGAACTCTTCAAGTACGGGTACTATCTGGTCGATGGTATTTACAACGAATGGGCTTTGTTAGTTCAAGCTTTTACAGATCCAATCGCCGACAAACGGAAGTATTTTACGAAGAAGCAAGAGTCTGCTAGAAAAGATATTGAAAGAGCTTTTGGAGCTATAAAAAAACAATATTATGCTCTGGCGAACCCGATACGTTATTGGACTCGGGAGAGGATAACGGACGTCGTCTACACGTGTCTGATCCTACACAACATGACGTTAGAAGACGAGGGCAAAGCTATCTGCCAAAACTACCAAGGTGACATTCCGCCACAACCGTCCACAATCAGTGATCAACAAAAACTTCATAACATAGCAAATATCAAGAGCCGTGAGATACACAGGGATCTTCGACATGAGTTGGTTGAACATTTGTGGGCGGGGCGACCCGATGATCTTGTATTAGATTAGTGTTATTATTAAGTATTATTGTTTGTTTAATTTTTAGTATGTTTTTTTTTGTAATTTGAATTTTAAAAAAAATGTGTGTTTTTTTAAATAATTTATGAGTTTTTTTAATAATACGTTTTTTTAATACATTTATAAAAAAATAAAAAAAAAATCCGCTGGAGCCCCTGCTGGAGCCCCTCCACACCAGGGCCAGGGGCTCCAGCGGGGGCTCCAACACCCATCTTATCCGGTTTCTCTCTCTGCCACACGTCACAATATTATTGGCTGGAGCCCCCACTCGCGCCCCCGTTAGAGCCCCTCACACCCCTCAGCCTTACAAGTTACAACAGTTTCCAACTGACCTAAGCCTACCATTAGCATCAATCATTTAGTCATGATGTGAAAAGAAAAGAATTTAAGTACCAATTGTCAAAATTTAATAATATATAAGTAGAAGAAAATGAAAAAGCCACAACTTCCTCTCTTACTCATATGTCCACATAAACTATATCTTGAACAGTTGTATTCTTTTTAACTTCTAGAACCAAAGGTTTAAACTTTTGCTTATTATGAACAAGATTTGATTTGGGTGTTCTTCATTTTTACAGAAAGCAAGAGGGGTTTTTGTTAAAACTTAAAAAGATGGAATCTCCAGCTTCTGGAAAGAATATGCATCAAAGTTTGAGTAGAAACAAGACTATGGAGAAAAAAGATGATACATCTTTGCATATTGCTGTTAGGCAAGGGGATTTAGATGCTGCTTTTGAAATTATAAGTAGTTATGATGAACAAAAGTTGGTGGAGTTGCTGATGAAGAAGAATCAATCCGGTGAAACCGCGCTTTATGTGGCTGCGGAGTACGGTTGTGTCGATTTGGTGAAAGAGATGATCAAGTTTTATGATTCTGAGGCTGCAAGTATTAAGGCTAAAAATGGGTTTGATGCCTTCCATATTGCTGCCAAACAAGGAAATCTTGGTAAGGATTTGAACATTAGTTGCATTTACTTTATAATATCTTCATGTGCTAGATGTTATTGTGATCTAACTATCTATGAGTTGACCTAGCTGATAAGTTTTGAGATCTGGTTTTAGTTAAAATTTTGAATATAAGGGTGTTTATCTTAAGTGACAATCCTGAACCATTTACTTAGATTGAGTGCTATGGAGAGGGGCTAGTTTATCAAAAGTCCTGCCATGTCAGTGTGTCATTATCACGTGGGTAGAAGCACTGACGGATCCAGGAATTTTTTTCAGGGGGTTCACTCTTTTTAGTTGTTTTAGTTTTATAGGGTTGGACATAAAATAATTGCGGGTTGATTTAGCAATTCGGATCAGTAAGGTTCATCAAGTAATAAAAATACGATACAATAGTAAAATAAGCATGAACAAACTAACAAGTTAACAATTTAAATAAGAGAATTAGAAATTTTAAAGTAACAAATAATCAAGAGTGGAGACGGCCAGTGACGGACCCAAATTTTTTTTTTTCATGTGGTCAGAAATTTTCCGGTTCGAGTCGGACTAGGTAATGTAAATTCCGGAGTCCGAAATAGGGATGATTGTATGAATCGGTCTCTGAAATTTAAATGACCAGTGGTCTTGAGGGTACAGAAACAATAGTAAAAGTTTGTTACTTAAAAGGTCGTTTTTGGTTGTTTGGTTATGATTCAATTCACTTTTACATGCTACTAATTCTAAGTTTTCAAGTTAATATGTTGTACAATGACTTTAAATTTTTCTGATTTTATTTTGCTTTTACCAAAAGAACAATAAAAATTGTTATAAAAAAATAAATAATGTATGATATATACGTTTAGTAAAATTTAAGATTTAAAGATAAATAATAAAGTAATATAATAATATAAAAGTAAGAGTCCTGTGGTTGGCCTTTAAAAAAAAAAAGACTTGGATAAGAGTGGGATGAAATACTGAAAAGCAAAAGGTAAATTACACCCTATCTTAAAGCCTAGGTCTATACTCTTGACTAACCATTAACCCCTCCGGCCTCACAAAGTTGCAGCAGTCGTCTCTGTGAACCCCCTCCGACCAACGTAGGTCCGCCACTGGGTAGATGAGCTTTACTAACTAACCCCTTAAAGTGTATAATGGTTTAACTAACCACTTTATTAAAATAATGCTTAATTTAAATTAATAAAAACTAAACGAAACAAAAAGATGTGTGGTGTAATTATTTTATTGGTTTAGAAATTAAATGGTAAGTGAAGAGGGGGCAAGAGGCGTTAGTGCAATGGCGATGGATAGGAGGGTTGTGCCTG
Source organism: Bidens hawaiensis (assembly GCF_021521415.1). Taxonomy (NCBI): domain Eukaryota; kingdom Viridiplantae; phylum Streptophyta; class Magnoliopsida; order Asterales; family Asteraceae; genus Bidens; species Bidens hawaiensis. Next base: position 762,565 of record NW_027491973.1, on the reverse strand, counting down.
GCGCTCCATCTTGGTGACATTAAGGTGCGTTTGTTGATTTAACATAAAAATGTAGAAACTCATTCAAAATCTATTATTAATAAGAAACCTCTACAAAATATAATTGTAATATACTATTTATAAATCAAAATCAATGTATAAAAACTTATTTGTAGTGGTTGACCACGTGTTTTGACACTTCTAGAGGCCCAAGTTGAACATTTAGGTCAAGAGGAGAAAGTTCAATCTTTTCTTTGACTCAACTGAAAAGGTTTTGGTTGATGAGTGATGACATAAAACTTTTTAGCTGCTATAAATTGAATGAGGTAAAAAGTTTGCAACAAAAATGCATTGAATTCTAAATATGGAAAGAAATAATTCTGAAGTCAAAAATGAAAGTGCGAGTTTCCAACCCCTTTTTATGAAATGCATTGAATTGTATAAGTTAAATAAATCCACTATCTTTCAATCACTTAGCACATGAGATTTTCTTCATTTATGCTTAATCTAAGGTTATATATATCTTTCCAGACAATCATGAAGTTTAATCAAGTCCCTTTTGGTGCAAGTTTGTCAACATAAGTTCTAAACCTTATCGCTGCATGGCATAAATGTCTTATAGTAGTTCACTTGTAACTTTTTGTACCATTTTTACACGTAAGTCCGAATTGGGCCTAACGTCACAGTAGTTCGCTTGCAACTTTTTATACCATTTTATGTACTTGCCGCATTTTCGGATTTTCTATAATGCTAAAATTAACTAATATGACTAACCAAAAAAAATGTCAAAAGATATTCTTGAATATAAAAGGTTCTCAAGATTTAAAGTATTGATGATTTCAGAGGTATTGAAGGTTCTTATGGAAATGCATTCAGAGCTTTCATTGACTTTCGACCAAAGTAACACCACACCATTGCACACAGCATCAGAACAAGGTCATATAGAAGTGGTGAATTATCTGTTGGAGAAAAATAGTGGTATGGCAAATATTGCAAGAAGCAACCTTAAAACCGCTTTACATTCGGGTGCGAGACAGGGCCATTTAGAGGTTGTGAAAGCACTTTCACAAAAAGTACCTGCGATTGTTGGTAGAGCTGATAAAAAGGGGCAAACAGCCCTGCATATGGCGGTCAAAGGACAAAACGTTGAGGTCGTTAATGCACTTATTGAAGCCGATAGCGGATTGATAAATATGGTTGACAAAAAAGATAACACCGCGCTACATATAACTACAAGAAAGGGCCGCAAAGAGGTATGTAAACGTGATCCAATAAGGTTGGAAATGAGCGAGTTGGGTAATAAGTAAAAAACCAACACTCTATAAACTAGGGGTGCCAATTCTGTCACTTTATTGTAATCGTTTTGAGTTAAATGAAAAATCGGTCAAAATAAGAAAGTTTTGAGTTGGCATATCTGACTCGTTTGAAAAAACAGGTCGTGTTCGGGTTGACCTGTTTAATTAAATGGGTAGGTTGTGTTGGTTGACTGTTTAACCCGGTTAGTTAAATAGGTTGACTCACGAACCAATGCATGACCATTTTAACCCATTTTTTACAACCACCTACCCAATTAACACGTTTACAGCTTGATTATTACCCACCAACCCGTTTGACACATTTAGATAAATGGGTTAAATGGGCCATGTTTGGGTTACACGAAAGCATGTGCAAGTTAAGGGTTGATGTCTTTGGCCCGAATAAAATATGGGTCGTGTTCGGATTGAACAATTCAACCTGCCAACCCTACACTATTGACACCCCTAAATTAAAAACTAAGTTTTAAGGGAACTAAGTCAAAGGGACGACTTTTAAATTCAAAATTGACATTGAATTTTTGTAAAATAAAGAACACAGATTTTATTAAATTTAGAACTTATTATAGAATCCAAAGTAATGATAAATGTCTTGGAGATAAAGAAGTCAAAAGTTAAATCTAATCTGATGCAAGAAAAACATGTTTGACTTCAAAAGTCAATGTGTAAGTTTTGACATCAATTTACTTGCAGATTGTTTGTGCATTGCTAAATCACAAGGGAACACTCAACAAAGAAGTCATCAACAAATACGGCGAAACCGCACTCGACACAGCCGAGAAATTCGGTCGATCTGAAATCGCCTTAATCTTGCAAGAACATGGCGTCCCAAAAGCCCAATCGCTTAAAAACAAACAACCACCATTAACTCCCACCACCCGCGAACTAAAACAAACCGTCAGCGACATCAAACACGGCGTCCACAACCAACTCGAACACGCAATCCGAACCCAAAAACGAGTCAAAGGAATAGGCAAACGAATCAACAAAATGCATCTAGAAGGCCTCAACAATGCCATCAACTCCACAACTGTAGTTGCGGTTTTAATTGCAACGGTCACTTTTGCCGCCATTTTTCAACTTCCGGGTCAATACGTGGATGACCCGAAAAATATCCCACCAGGGTTTTCATTAGGAGAAGCAAACATAGCTTCAAACCCCGAATTCATCGTTTTCTTGATCTTCGACTCGCTTGCGTTGTTTATATCACTCGCAGTGGTGGTGGTTCAGACATCTATCGTGGTAGTTGAGAAGCGGGCGAAGAAGCAAGTGATGGCGGTTATTAATAAGTTAATGTGGCTAGCTTGTGTGTTTGTGTCCGTGGCCTTTCTTGCGCTTTCTTTTATTGTTGTTGGTAACGAGAAGTGGTTAGCGGCTGGGGTAACGGTTATTGGGTCGGTCACATTGGCGTCGACGTTAGGGACAATGTGTTATTGGGTTATTATGCATAGGATCGAAGCGAATAATATAAAGAGTCGACGGCTTGAGAGGAGTAGTAAATCGTTGTCGGGGTCGGTTTCGCTCACACCACTCTCGGATTCTGATAGTGAGGACTTCAAAAAACTATATGCTATTTGATCATCATAATGTGTTGTGTTTTTATGTGTTTTTCAATTGAACTTATGCCTATTATATCTGTGTTGGTGCATGGGTACCATGGCACCATGTGATATGTATATATATATGTAAGAATGATATAAAGTAGCCGAAAATTGCTCTAAATTACTACATGTTTGAATCTCTTTCTCCTCTTTGATTTAATCTTCGAAGGATGAGTGTTGGAAATGTTTGTATTCTGATCAAAGATATCAGGTATAACCCATATGCACCTAGGATTTAAGTGTGTTTCGGGCGAACCCGTTGAAAGTTCATTTGCAAATATGAGTAATATTTTTGAGACTTTAATTTAAACAACCAATGACTTATGTTAAGTGAACCTTTTTTTTCAATTGATATCTTTTTAGTTGTTTCTTTTCTTTATCTCTAATTTCCAATTAACAAATTTGGGGTTTTTATTTAGCTAAAGATTTGATGAAAATGATTGGAGAATGGGATGGCAAGAATGAGCGGTTGAGAGTGTTGAATAAAGGTAGTTGTTGGAAATAAATGGTTGGCAAAAAGTTTAAGTAGGAAAATCTTATCATATGCTCTTTAAAATCTAAATTTGAATTTTATAAAAATCTCAAGCCTAAATGGGTTAACGGGTCAACACATTTATCGAAGAAGCCATGCTCGAGTTAAACCGTTTATTAAACATGTCATGCTCACCTAGTTATCTTAGCCAACTCAAACCCAGATTTAGGATCCAATCCTTTTATAATAAAGAAGGATGAAAGGACAAAATGGGTAACAAGGATTCATATCATTTGTGTGCATATCTGCTATTGCGCTTGCTTTTTGCTAGCCTTTTAACATCTAGAAAACATACATAGTAAGAAACCAAGAAAGATCAAGGCCCACGCCATGGATCTGACTTTACGCGTCACGGTTTTGACTCATGACTTGCTTATAAGTGATTGGGATGGTTGCATGGATGATGTGTTTGCATACAAGTGAATGCAAGTGTGCTTAAAGCAACAATTTGTGCTTTGGCAAAAGCTGTCATTGCTTAAAGCAAAATTAGCCACTTTAAAGATTGGAATCACATTCACAGGGTGCTTTTTATGATCAAATCTACACACACAAAATTTAGTTATATTTTAACTTAGAAGGAAAGGATTGATGGTTGATGTAATGATGTTGACTCTGCATAAAGAATTGTATAAACCTGTCAAGTAGGTGCCTTTAACCTTTTTAATTATGAAAAATGCCCTGAATCATTAACTTCACATACAATATCTTCTTTCCTCATATCTTTAATTCTTTTGTTTTTTTTCTTTTTTTTGGGTTTGACTGTGGTATTAAGACATTAGAATATTTCATTGACTAGATCCTAAATCTAATGCTCCAAATCAAGGATCAATAATACCTATACAAACCAAATTCAATTATGAATTATGAATACATGGAAAGGAAGATTAGAAGTGATAACCAAGCATACACGAAAATAATAATAATAATACCTATGCAAACCGAACCAAAATATCTTGTTTCATAACATGCAGGAACACATAAGCTTACCAAATGCGTTGGTTGTTGATGAAAAATCTTGGGTGTGTCCTTGTGGACAAGCAGATAGTAGTTTTTTTAGTAATGTTTTAAAAACTGATGTGACATTACATGATGTGTTTTGGCTATTTAAAGTTGTACAAGATATTTAATGGGTTTTGGTTGAAGACATAGGAGAGGTGATTGCAAAATGTAAATAACTAAATATGCATGAGTTAACGAAAGATGTACATGGTGGTAAAAAGTAAACTGGCAAAAGTGACATACTTTTAAGAGAGTCCATTTGACTATAATTTATAAGATATGAGAAATCTTATATTATTAAAATCACACTAAGTTTGTTTTTTCTTTCACTTGAAGTAGTTTAACTTTGATGATGAACACCACATTTAAAGCAAGTGATTTTGAGGTGGACTGGCACAGTGCAAACACATAATAATGGTAAAAAGCTGATGACTTTAAAGTTAGGTATTAGTGGGCTCTCCCTTTTCTTGCTATAAAATAATGCCTTTGAATACATGCCTCAGGATTTAAATTTCTTGCATGTGATCTTAAATTGGATTCATCATCTGCTTTGTCTAAAAGATGCCTTTTGTATAGTTCAGAAAAAAAAAAATAAAAAAGAAATTGATGAAATCTAATAATGATAATATGATACTCAGTTTGTTTTAGAAGTTATTTTTCTTCTTTTCACAACTTTTATTGTGGGCAATGACCGTTAAAGAAAATACATTCATAGCTTTAGAGGTAAAAACGTATATGACATGGACACTCGTGTATAAATATACCAAAAACGATTATTCTCAGTGATTTTTTCCATCTAATTTTCTGTATGATTGTATACTTAATTCAGTTTGATGACAGGTAACTCATTTGATATTTAAAAGGTAATTACATAGTGACATGTAGAAGTACACTGTACAACAACACAACACAATGCAATAAAACAAATTAAACAGTTGCAATGAAAATATGAAATGTGAAATGATAAAAGTTTTGATTTCTTTATTAGTAGACAAAATTTTGCTCAATTAAGGTTTGAAAGTGTAATAAAAGTAGTGTATAACAAAATAATGTTTTATTTGAATTCTTATGGACACATTCAAAAAGGGTACCATATGATAATACCATCATAAAATAAAGAAAATAAACTTGTAAACAGAAAAAATGGTTTCAAGAACAATGATCGTTACAAGGTACATTTTGGAAGAAATATAGGATTAATTCTTGAACTATAAACCTCTTGGGATTTTTTACAGTGATCAATGGCTGCTTCAATTGAACCTTCAAGCTCTGAATCAACACTGCTATTCCTCTTTAACATTTGTAATTCATAAATCCCATTAGAATAATTAAAAGACGACGAAGAAGAAGATGATGATGTTGAAGAAGGTGAACACTTTCTCTTAATTGCCCCTGAAAAAGACTTCCTATGGTTGCATTTACTATCAAAAACATCCTCATTCCCTTGTTCTTCAATACCCTTTAAGACATTTGCCAAAGTTGGATACTTTCCTGTTTGAATTTGACCAAAACCACCTTTTTTATTCACTTTCAAATCTTGTCCAGTTTCTTGTTTACTACAACCAGACTTGTTAAACAAAGATTTGAGATAAGATCTTGAAGCTTTAAAAGATTTGATTAACTTAAGCTTCTTTGACCATGGACCATTGTGATTTTTCGGGTGATCGCCTATGAATTCGGTTAACTCGGTTGACCATTCGAATAAATATTCGTCTGGGGTTAGTTCGGTACTGACCCTACAAGATTCAGCAGGAGATATATTGCATGATTGGACCATTGGTGTAGAAAATGTAATAAATTCTTCTTCTTCTTCTTCTTCTTCTTCTTCTTCTTCTTCTTGTTCTATATTTTCTTTGAATTTAAGTGATTTAACCATTTGTACTCTAGGGGGGAGGTGAAGTGGAAGGAGTCTACCTTTGTAAAAAAGCTCATCAGCAGGTGAATTTGAATGAATTATAGAATTAGTTGCCATTTGAAATTCAAACTCTTTGCTACATGATGATGAACTTACTTCCATATCTATGAATTCTTCATCTTCATAATTGCATGATAAAAGATTTGATGCCATTTTGTGGTGTTTTTTAGTGAATGTGAGCTTGTGTTGGGATGGTTATGGGGTGGGTGTGTGTCAAGACTCTAAGGGCATCATTTAAAGGCTTAAAGTAGAGAAGGTGACAAGTTAGAAACTTATAAGATATAAAATGGAAAAAAAAATGTCAGATATGTTGTTATTTTCAAGTAAGCTTTGAAAGCTTTCAAGCAAGAAAGTGTGATAAGAAACTAGAATGGTCCCTTTTTCTAGATTGACCAAGCAATGAAAAGAAAGTACCTTTTGCTAATCTTGTTGTACAATTTACACAAAAGTAGATTGAGGTGAAAAGGCCACTCTTTTCATTATGAGAGAGCTTATTGGTGTGTGATATTATGATGATTCATTACCTTCACCAACAAGAATGAGGACACATAATTTATTCACAAAGAAGAGGGACATTGTAAACAACTGAAATTATAGCACACTTCTTGTTTGAACCTAGTGCAAGTTTCTTATGCATAAATAAAACACTTCTTTGATATTCTCAAACTATTTCTAGGTACACAAGGCTACAAGCAACCCATCAAGTGTTTTGCAACAAGGGTATTTCACATAACAAGTTCACATATAAAATGGGCTCATAAACAAGACTTGGGGTCAGATAAGATAAGATGTTATAATGTATTTATGACGGATCGACATTTTTTAAAAACTTTAAAGTATCAAATTCTGTTAGGTTACCAAATTGAGTTCGGGTTGAAAATATTTCCATAAGGAAAAGTATCAAATGATTATTAACATAATAATTATAACAGGGCAAACCTATATTGTTTGTAAGCCTAAATCAAAGTAGTAGAAATTAAAAAATAAACATTAGAGAATTAAGCATACATAATGGTTTGTTTTCTTGTGGTACACTGATGTATATGTTTATTTATGTCTATTTATATAGATTGAAAACGACACTTTTAAATTAAAATATGAGTCTATGGCTATTGCAAAAATGAAAAATCATCGCCTTTTATTCTAATGAAAGTTATACATTACATTGAATTGTGACTTGCACATGATGCAAAAACGATTGTAACTTGCTTTTAAGTTGGTATTAGTGGTGGTGTTATTATTATTATTATTTTTTTTAATGTTTTCGAATGACGAATTCTTTTAATCCTTGTTGTCTATAAAATTTGAATCTAAAGCTACATTTTTCAAATTCAGGTATTTATAGGTTTTGTCTTTATCAATGTGATGTTATACTGTTATTAATATTGGGAATTTGACCTTTAGAAAAAATATTGGGAATTTAACATAAAAAAAGATGTCCATTTCCCATATATCTTTGTTTTTGGTACTCTCATATTTCTTTGGACATGGTCTGAATAGATAACATATTCACGGGTCTCTACAAGTTGATTCGGTTAACTCAACATATGGGCATGTTTACCTTTTACCTTTCGGGCTTCATTTTATTTATTTAACATTTTTTATATTTTGAAGTGTATATAGTTATGCATTTCCAAGTCAGTGATCTCTAGTTTAAGTAGGTTAAGATAAAGACTTCAATTTAAAAAAAAAGGATGTATTAGATTTTAGTACCACACATGACAAAAAAATAGGGTTTTAGATTGGGCCATGGGTTTTAGAGCATTCTCATCCAACCCCTCATTTTATGTGAGGGGCGTTTTTTATAATTTAGAGAGTGATTCAGGGTGTTGTGAGTAAAGAATTTTTATATTTTAGAAAAAATAGTGATTTTTCTGTATATTTGAAAAGTTACTGTTCATCCTCTATAATTTTTTAATATATTTTGAAAGTGGTTGTGAGTAAAGGAAAGAGAAAAGGTAATGATAAAAGATATAAAAAGTATTATTTAATTGAAATAGAGAGAGAAAATGTAATGAGTTTTAGTGTAATTTTTGGTTTAGGATAGGGTGTGGGATGAGAAATCTCTTAGATTAGTACCACACGTGACTTGTCAATTATTCAAATTAGCCATTAAAATAAGTTACAGTTACAAAAGTTTTTACAATTTAAGTATATGTGTTTAATAACTAGTAACTTGTATTTGTTTTAATCATTTGTAACATTTAAGTACATATTTTGAGTGACAAGTTTTTCAATTCGTAAATTATTTTTACAAGGCTAGGTTGCAAATTACCTATTGGTCCCCACTTTCACACTCAACTTTTAAAAGATGAAACTGCAATAAAAATTTTAAACCAAGTAATAATATTGAGACTTGAAAGCAATATGTAAGAAAACATAACGCATAGGCCTAGCTACGACTATATATATTAAAGAAGAATGGTCCAAAAGCATGCATAATTTCTGCATTTTTTCATTCCTATGTCTATGTTCTCTTTTTCTCAATTGTTAACATCTAGGGTTGGGCTGCTGTTAAAAAGATAAGCTACTACCTAGGATGCCTAAAGGAGTAAATTTTCATTTATTGACATGACTTCAGATTTGAACGAATATGTTCAAATGTTCGGTTTGTGTAGGCAATTTTCCTCATATATGAGGGGGAAATAGTTATAATTAAAATATATATATATATATATATATGCATGTTTTGGTTAGTGGGACGAAAAAAAAAAGAAAAAAAGACAGGTTTCTCAAACCGGAACCGGTTATTAACCGAAGCGGTTTCGGTTATTAAGCGCTAGCACAAAAACCAGTCCCCACTTAACTGAAACCGGTTTTGGTTATTAAATGCTAGCACAAACTACGGTCCCAACTTGATTCTAGCCGGCAACTCCTAATCGGTTTTGAGTATTGAGCATAAAACCGGTCAAAACCGGTGTTTTAGGTTTTTTTTTTATTAAAATATTTTTTTTCAGGTATTTTACCTTTAAGCTGTTTAACAGGTTTCGATTATAACCTAGCCGGTTTGATAGGTTAGGATTAGATACGAAACCGATTATTAACCAAACCGGTTTTCGGTTTCGGTTAATAATCAGTTAACCATTTTGTGCGCGTCTAGTTTTAGTTTCAGTTATGTAAAATAAAAAATAAAACAAGTTACCAGCAAAGGTTAAAGTTAGTGGGCTATTGGGCCAGATCTCGAAGTCCATACTTATTACACACCTCTAATCCTTAAAACTCATTACACTCCTTTTAAAAAAGAGTGTCATTTTTAGTTATTTTGGTTTTCACCAACACATAAGTTAATCCAAACATTTTTTTTTAAAACTTCTTTTAAAAAAATTATAAGTTAATAAGACCTTTTAACAAAAAGTCCTTTTATAAGCAATCCCACACACACCCGAACGTTTATTGACTAACCTCTGTCTTGTAAACGAGTGAACTCCTTCAAAAATTGTTAACGGAAATGAATACTTGAGCTGGACTAATATGTGATTTGTTTTTTTACACATCAGTAGCAGTCATATAAATACAAGCTAAATGCAACTAATTTGTGATTTGTAATATTTTTGCAAAATCTATTATGGTAATCATAACAAGGAACCATTTATTGTTGATGACGCATCTTTGAACTGTAATGCAACATCATAGTCCACCAGTGGCATGTAAGAAAGAAAAAACAAGAGTGATAGTAGTTGATGATGGTGCACTATAGCTGACTTATTAATATTTTTAATATTATTGATTTTATTTTGTTAATAAACTTTTATGTTTCCTTTTTTATTTTTTTCCACCGACAGATTTGTGTTTTTCCTTATTATTATAACATTCACGTGTTATTTTCTCCTTTATGTATTTAAATGCTTATATTATGTCAAAATATTTCTATGAATGGAGCAGGAACGATAACTATTAGGGCTCAAATTGGGTATGAAAGGAGTGCTTGTATGGTTAGTTGTAGGCATGATGATAGAATCCTGGAATTAGATTGATTAAAATAAACAAGAATAAGGATAGTTGATCTAATTCGAGATGGGTTAGTCTCCTGTTAACTGATTTATAAATGGCAATTCTCCAAATACAAGGTTAGTAAACCCAAATATTTTTAATACATAAACATCGATAACACATAAACTAATACATGAACATATAAATAGGCCTAGCTGCATTAATAATGTTGCAATTAGTTAGACCCTTTTGCATCCCACCCATTTATCTCTCTTGAACCCTTCAGCTTCTTTGAATCTGGCCCTAATGCCTACCCGTAGAGAATACGGGTTTGTATCACATGATTTATGCAACTTAGGTTATGTTTGTTTTTACTTAAAATGTCTGCAAGGGGTTTACGCCTGCGGGCGCGCAGACATAAGTTTCTGAAGACTGTTTGTTCTTTTAGAAGAAAAAGATCTGAAAAGTGCTTTTATGTTCTTAAAAAATAAGCTATTGTTCAACTTTTTCACACTTATTCACATCCTATCAACACATAATGTCTAACACCACCACCACCCACCGTGCGCTACCACCATCACCGTCCACCACCACCACCCACCGTCCGCCGCCACCACCACCATTCACTGTCGCCCACAACCACCGTCCACTACCATCACCCACCGTCCGCCACCACCACCACAACCACCCACCATCACCGACCACCACCACCACCGTCCATCACCACCACCACCCACCGTCGCCCACAACCATCGTCCACTACCACCACCCACCACCCACTGTTCGCCACCACCACCGTCCACCACCCACCACTAGAGGTGTACAAAAAAACCAGTTTGGGACCTGTTTTAGGCAAACCGAACCGAACCGGTTTGGGTTTAAAACCGGTTTCACCCAAACCGGTTCCCAAACCGACCCAAACTGCCAGTTCCATGACCGGTTCCCCTTAAGATCGACTAAACCGATTTTAAAACCGAACCGGTTTGAGAAAAACTGGTTTAAAACGGGCTAAAACTGGTTTAAAACCGGTTAAACTGGTTTATAAACCGAACCGACATGATCAGGTCGACCTATCTTGTGTCTAAACCGGTTTATAAACCAAACCGGTTTGAGTCAAACCGGTTTTGACCAGCCGTTGACCAAACCGGTTCGGTTTGGGTTTAAAACCGGTTTTGTACACCTCTGCCCACCACCACCGTCCATCACCACCACCACCGCGGTCACCACCCACCACAACCGTCCATCACCACCACCCACCGCCCGCCACCACCACCACCCACCATCGGCCACCATCACCGTCCACCGCCACCATCCACCACCCACCACAACTGTCCATCACCACCACCCACCGTCCACCACCACCATTCACCACCTACTACAATCGTCTGCCACCAATCGTCCACCACCACCAATTATTTTAGCAGTCTACTGACGTTAAATAAATTATATCTACTATGATATGTATGATAGGCAACTAATTTTCAGCTTATGCAGACGATATTCAGTTTATAAAACAAACAGTATTATATTTTCAGATTGATTCAGATCACATCTTCAGTTACAGACATAAAATTAGATTGCAGACAGTTTTTGTCTTAAAAAACAAACAACACCTTATTAGAGCATCATCTACAGCTTCATATTATCTTGATGATTACTCCAATGGTACTATATTGTTATTTGTTACATAACATAACTTTTGCTTTTATTTATATATATACATATGTTCTGGTAGCATGGTTTGCAATTTGCATAACTGGGTCGTGATGTATCTGCAACAGTAATTAGCTTGTCCCAATATTTATATATATAATTTTTATAATTAATAATCCACTCTGCATATTTTGGTTTAATTATTTTTTTTGTTCCTTTCAATGTATAAGGCTGCACAACGAATCTTTAACTCAAAGAAGTAAAGCTTGAATGCTGTTAAATCGGTTGGGGTGTCTGGGGAGATGTTCAAACACAAAGATCTCTGATTTCTTTATTCCAAAAACAATCAAAACAAGCTATAAATACGATCAAAACCAAATCACAACAGATTTAATCCTAAGTGATCTAATGAAATCAACTAAGAACTAGAATCTCATGACAATTACAAGTAAAGAAATATGATGAATAAGAATCAATACCTGCAACAATGAGTTGCAGGATGATGAAAAATCAACTCCTAATTGCCGAGAAGAAAAGAATCGTCCGACCGAAAGTTACGATCTGCAATCTTGTCTACAAAATATCTTCTAATATTCTTTTATAGACTTCAGCCTTTTAATCCTTCAATTGTTATGCTCCTGCCACGTTTAGTCCCTCCTAATTACTGCAAAGCCCTTTCCTCAAGTATAACAGCTCTTTGCACCCTCCAGCAATGTAGCCATGTGCATAAACAATACAAAAAATAAAACAAGTTATAACTACTATCATTTTATACAAAACAAAGAAACTATACTAACCTGAATATCAAATGCAAGTTTGAGATGTACTTTGCCACTTATCTTTTCAACACCCCCTCTCACATGGATCAACCAGACCCAACATCTTACACAAATAATCATGTTGACCAACACCAAGTCCTTTAGTGAACAAATCAGCATGTTGATCAGAAGAGTTAACCTTAATCACTTTAACTACCCCTTCAACAACTTTATCCCTCACCGTATGAAGATCGACTTCAAAGTGTTTAGTTCTGTCGTGAAATACCGGATTTGATGAAATTAGTATTGCAGCTGTACTATCGCAGCCCATTTCAACTGGCGAACTAACCTCAACCTTTAAATCCCTTAACAACTTTATTAACCAAATTACTTCGCAACATGAAACAACAAGTGCTCTATACTCTGCACTGCAGAAGATCTAGAGACTGTAGGCTGCTTCTTGCTTTTCCAAGAAACTAAAGAGTTTCCTAGAAACACACAACAGCCAGTGATACACCTTCTAGTGGCCAGACACTTACCCCAGTCAGCATCAGAGAATGCTTTTAGCTCAAAAGATCTACTGCCACTTATAAAATTCCCTTTTGCAGGGGATCTTTTTAAATACCTAAGTAGTCTCATAGCCACCTTTAAATGCGAATTTAAAGGTGAATGCATAAACTGACTTAGACAACTTACTGTATATGATATATCTGGCCTAGTCAATGTAAGGTATATCAACTTCCCTATTAATTTTTGATAAGATGATATATCTGATAATTCATAATCTGAACTATCAGAATTATCCTTATCAGTTACAATCAAATTTTGTTCAATTGGATTACCAACCGATTTAGATCCAATTAAACCAAACTCATCTAGTAAATCAAGACAATAATTCCGTTGGGACAACACAATACCATCAGACTTATAAAACTTTATAAATCCACTTACGTCCAACTGGTTTTTTGCCACTAGGAAGCTCAGCCATAACCCATGTACCATTCCTTAACAAAGTTTCCATTTCTTCATTCATGGTAGCAACCCAATTGGGATTATAGGATGCCTCTTTATAAGTCTTAGGTTCTAAGTTTTTATTTAAAGCAGAAGCAAACGAGATACACTCAGCAGAAAGATTCGTACAATTGACAACACTATTTACGCAATACTTAACTTTACCACTGACAATAAAGTCATCAAATTTCCTTAGGATAACTGTATTTCTACTAGATCTCCTAAGGTGAACATGTTTAGAACTATCACCCTCATTACCCTCAGAACTTTTTTTACCATCATGAATAGGTCCTAAGGTGTCATCTCCACCGGCATCACTCTCAGTAAACAAATTCTCTTGATCGGCATCTTTACCAGAGTAAGTATCTGAACCTCCTCCGGTTATGTCGCCACTATCTTGAGAATCTACTACTGGAACGTCACCAAGAGGATTATCATCCTTAGACCTACTTTTGTTGTTATGTACCTTCTTGTCATCATAGGGTGAGTTGGCTGTTTCGACTTCATTTAATAAGAAAAAATTATAAAAATCCTCAGAAGTTATAAAATATTGATTAGCAACATCTTTTACTTCTTGATTAGTTTTAAACGGAAACACATTTTCATAGAAAACAACATCTCTTGAAAACAAGTAAGATTTAGTTTTTAAATTCCACATTTTATACCCTTTTTTCTTATTTGAATAACTAATAAAGACGCATTTAAAAGATCTAGAATCAAATTTATTTAGAGGATTTAAATTTGAACAAAAGCCTAAACAGCCAAAACTTCTTAAATGTTTAAGAGAAGGTCTTTTTCCAAACACAAGTTCATAGAAAGAATAGACGAAGGAATTCCATTTATGAGATAAGCTACTGTAAGTACACAATCACTCCATATAGATACAGGTAGATTGGCCTGAAACATAAGAGACCTAACAATGTTAAGCAAGTGCCTATGTTTCCTTTCCACCACACCATTCTGCTGAGGTGTATAAGCAACAGAAGTCTGATGCACAACACCCTTTTGTTCAAAGAAATTATGAGGTCTAAAATTAATAAACCCAGTTCCATTGTCAGATCTACAAATTTTAATTTTTTTACCAAACTGAGTATATTAATCAGATTAAAAAATGACACAATTGAGTCATACGTTTCATCTTTTGACTTTAAAAGATACAACCAAACAGCCCTTGAGAAATCATCTACAATTGTGAGAAAATATCTAAACCCATCTTGACTAACCACCTTAAATGGCCCCATAAATCCATATGGATTAAATCACCTAACCCAATGGATTTACGGTCACTGGTGGAGAAGGAAAGTCTGGTTTGTTTAGACATATGACATATCTCACAAGGATCCCCATAACTATTAGTTTTTAACTCTAGGTCAGATTTTAGCACTTGTAGGACTTGATCAAATGGATGACCAAGTCTACTGCGCCACAACTCAGCAGAACTATGGTTTAAGAAAACACTACTACATATACTTATTCGCTCACCTCCATCAACAAAACTTAACACATAGAGACCTCCTACTTCTTTACCAGTCATCACAAGTTTCTGATGAACTAAGTCCTGAACATAGCAATGTGAATCAGTAAACAAAGAGTACAACTTATTTTGTTTGGCCATTTTATTCACAGACAATAAATTTATAGAGTAATCTTGTATAACAAGTACATCATGTAACACAATATCCTTGTTTATTTTTAGATTCCCAATTTTTATTATTTTGGCCTTGGTACCATTAGGGTGTCCCACAAATAAATTAAGATCAGATACATCCAAACAATTAAACATATTACATTCTGAAGTAACCATATGTTGATTAGCTCTAGAGCCAATGATCCAACAATTTGATTGAACCAACTCTTTAGACACATTGGCACAAAATATAGAATTACAACTCACTGGTTTGAACTAGTTACCTGACATGTTTGCTGAAGAAGCTCCAACAGGATTTTTTTCAGAGATAAGAACCATGATTCTAGCAATCTGCTCAGGAGTAAAAGGTTGGGACATAGAATTGGTAATGTCTTTAGGACATTCCTTATTAGAGGAGGAATTAGAAACCCCTTGGTTTCTGAGTATGTTAGGTTTCTTTGTATAGTTTAGAGGATAACCTACTAACTCATAACACTTATCAACAGTATGGCCTCAAATGACAATGTGTACAACTAGGTATTTGCTTAGTTTGTTTCTTTTTGGATCAAACTTTGCATTAAAAACAGCAGGCTGCCCTTTAGAGCTAGAAGCTACTCCTCTATGAGACTCCTCACTAGAGATGGTAGCAAACGCAGCTTTAACAGAGGGCAAAGGATCTTTGGTCAATAGAGTTGTTCTAATGGGTTGATAAACATCATCAAGACCCATTAGAAACTGCATAAGTTTGGTCCTATTATTAAAATCATTTAACTCAGTAGAAGCATCACACACACATTTAGGAAGTTTTGTGAGGCAATCATATTGTCTCCACAAGGAATTGAGATTATGGCAGTAATCCGAAACAGAAGATCCATTTTGTGTGAGGGAATTAATTTGTTTATGCAGAATGTATATTACAGATCCATCTATTTTAGAATATGTCTCTTTTAATTCATTCCACACAGAAAAGGCATCAGTAGAGAAGACCTGACTTGCAAAGAGATCCTCACTGATGGAATTTAAAATCCAGGATAGGACAACAGAATTGCATCTGTCCTATTGGTTTTGTAGCACGTCATCATCTGGGGATCTAACGCAACAACCAGTGATAAACCCAATCTTATTTTTTACTTTTAGGGCAAGCAACATAGAATTTGCCCAAATATTATAATTTTCTGTTCCTTTCAACTTTATATTGATTATAGCAATATTGCTTGTATCACTAGGATGAAGGAATAGAGGATTATTAAAATCTAAACTACCTAGTTGGGTTTTCACATCATCTTCATGATCACTATGGTTGGATGTTTCTGACATTTCTACAATTTCTTATCACAAGCACTCAAGAATGTAACACGTATATATGCACACATAAACCAGTGGTTCGGCACTGGTGATAACAACAATGCTGACCCCACTAGTTCAGCCAATATATGTCTAAAGACCGGTAACAAAAAAAAACTAACTGAATATAACAGAAGTAAAACAATGAAAAATTTACTGAGTACTCCAGCAGCCAAAGAGAAAAGAAGAACTTACAGTGATCGAGGTATAACCACAAATCAATATAGAGATAGGAATTGTTCTTTATATCAAGAACCAGTTCCTAATAGCAGTGGACTTTATCTGGAGAGAATTACTTCAGAACAAGTACATCATGTAACCCAACAGGACAATTAATTACTTCAGAATTGAGGTAGGTAAACAGGTGCGGTTGACTGAAATGAAGTAATTGCATTTGTATATTTGGACTTGACATCCAAATTACATGTGAAACTGATCATCATTTCGTACCATGTCATTACCAATCTTTTGCTAATATCAAACAATTTGCAGATTAACTAAAACTAGAATCCACATATGCCACTATCGCTGCCATGAATCCACTTCTTTCAAATCTTAAAATCTACAAGAGCATGTATGTAACGAATCATTCAGTTGATTGAAGATTGCAATTTTTGTTTATTTGCAGTCATATGACTTCAAAATGACTGCAATAAAGCTTTAAATTTGCACATGACCAAAATGCCATTGCATTGAAATGCATACGGGGTCCCAACTTTTTATTCATTTTGCATATAATGAACACATTCTGCATTCTTTAATATTGGGTTTAGAGTTTTGTATTTATATATGGTTAGTCATCAGATCTATTGGTGGATTGTACATAAACGCATATTTGGGAGATTGTATGGAACACATATATTTGATTATCAATTCTAAATGGCACCGAGGCTTTTCTAAGAGCAAAGAAATAATAAACTAAAATAAAACGAGTATTGATGTAGATTGTCACCGCCCGCTGCATCGTGCAGGTTTCCTACTAGTATAGTTATATGACAAACTTATAATAGAGATTAAAAGACCATTTTACCCCTGACTTAACATTAAAAATTAGCGGAGTTAGCGATTTGGACGTACACGGCAAGAAATGTGAAACCTTGATGGTCCAATTGCACAATAGAAATTTTTTGGACGAAAATCGCATAATTGACCAATCCTCAATAACGATTTTAACACTTTACTCTTTTCAAAATCATCGTTTGTTTAATAGTGTTTTCTTAAATGTATCTTTCATTAATTTAATTCTCTTCAAAATGGCTAATTTACCTTTGTTTCAAAACCAATATACGGTTATACATTCTATGCGTGCCGGTAAAAATGATAAATCTATGAATGTGTATGATTTACCATAATATATACCATTTACTAGGTTAGGTACCCATGTCTTACATGGATTTGACAACCTAAATTATGTAAGTGATAACTTTTGATAAATAAAATTGAGTAATACATTAAACAAGTATGAAGTTAAATTACAACTACTTTTCACAATTTTAAAAATAAATCATAAATCTCTAAATACTTCTTTCGATGCAGCATTAAACGATACACTAAAAATAGTAACAACTAAAGTAAAATAGAATTATGAGAGCATAAACGGTACAATCGGAACAATACGAACCAGTCATCACTTGAAGAAAGCTTTCGATCAGTCGAAGAATGTGCAGTAAAAGAGAATCAATAAGGTTTTGATCGACAACATATGGATAGAAATAAAGAGATTACGATTACGCGGGAGGGTGGGGGTGGGGGTGAGGGGGAGGCGGGTTGGGTTGAGTTAAAGATCCACGTGTTTTTAACAGTGACCCGTTAAGTAAGTTTTAGGAGCTAAAATGTTTCATATATATGTAAATGTTTTCTTATATATATAAACGATATAATTTATATTAGACAAGTTGAAAAATAAAAACGTTCAGTTTATAAAAATGTTTATAAACAAACCTAAAGTTTTTTTTAAATAAAATACGTTTTGTAAAAGCAATTAGAAAAATCATTAAATAAAAAATATATATTAAGGCATAATTAATAGGAGAAAGAGATGGGAAAAAATGTGAGAATGTATAAGAGAATGACATGTGACAAAGAGAAACTTTATTTATTATATAGTATAGATTTGATGGGGTAATTTTATAAAATAATAACCAAGTCTTAAATTTGTTTAAATTAGGTCACTTAAGTTTAAAAAACGTTTCAATTAAGTCACTAAACTTTATATTTTATTTAAATGATGGGTTTTCACATTTTTTTTTATCATTTTTATTTATTGTTTCACATATAAATCTTTTTATCTTTATTTATTTAATGCTGACGTGGAGTGTTGACGTGAATTATATATATTTTTTAAATTTTAATATAATTAATGTTTTTTTAATTATTTAAATAATCCAACCCCCACATCTTATCCTTCATTGCTTTCTTGACACACCAAAAATCCGGTGAGGCTCGATTTAAAGATTTAGTGACCTGATTTGAGAAGAATTTGCATAAATGACCTAATTATAACACTTTTGAAACTTAATTATTATTTTATGACATTTCCCCTTTATTGGGGTCTTTATTTGATTTGTAGGTATCATGAATATCAAGAGATATAACCAAAGAGAACCATCAAACCTTGGATCATCATCTTCAAGTACTAAGCCGTCAAATCGATTCGAACCGTTTAACCGATCCAAATTTTTTTTTATGTTCAATTCTATGAAATTGGAGCATCTTAAAACAATGCACCCCTGAAAAAAATCCGCATCCACCATTGTCTACAATTATGATATTTGGCTGCATAGCTGGAGCTGGTGATGATAAGGGAAAAAGGTTGCACAAAGTATATATAAAGGCCGGGAAGAAGACCCTGATATAGGTTTTGTGGTAATGATGGTAATTCTTCAAACCAATACCCAAACATTTGGGTTTACTTATTACTTTTCTGCTATCTTATATATCTTGTTTAAAAGCTTTGTATGATTCATTAGGATTATAACTCTTAATTTATAATGATGTTGTTATTACCTTTTTCATTATATATTTCAATATAAATTTTATTTAAAATGAACTTGAATTCTAAATACCGGTACCATAACGAACCGAAACCATACCGACCGAATAACATCGTTGCGTTAGGCCCAAGGCCGCCCTCCTGATATGCGACGCCACCTTAGCAACAGGCGCCCGTGCTGCGAGTAGTCTAACCAATAAATAAAACTTGAGAGAGATTAAGTGAATCACGATAAAATAAGAATTGCTACAGTAAAAGCAATGTTGTTGAGACCGGAGTGGCCGGTCGAACTGGGATTTGGTCCAGTGACCAGTCTGATTCTATGCACTTCGCTATGTCTCCTAGAAAACCGGATGGTCCAACCAGAAAACCGAACCGGTTGAACCAGCTTACTACGAAAAAAAATTTTGAAAAATCCTTTTTTTCCGGTCCTAACCGTCATTTTTGAAAAAAAAAAGTGTTCAATCGGTCCAACTGGTTCGACTAGGTGAACTGGTGAACCGGTTTCCCGTCTAATTTGTTATGCGATTCAATTATGAAAATATTGAGTAAAAGAAAACACAAAAGTTTTTTGGTCACGTGCACAAGGGTCCGTTGCATCATATTATATTTTTGTGGTAATGCACTACAAAGATTTTGGACTATGATGAAAGTAGAAACGATAAAAGTGTCTAAAATAGGATATTATATTTTCATGAGTTTCCTTCCTTAATATAATAATCAAAAAGTTCCGTACCCTCCAATATAACAGGCACACGTGTAACTAAACTAAACTAGCATTTTGGCCGTTCTAAGGCAGCGGCACCATTTTTATGTAGATGTTGTGTTATAAAAAAAGTATTTTAATCACTTAAATACCTATAACTAGTAAGGATAAGCAAGACCATTTTCATAGAGAATCAGTGGAAAGTGCAAGTTAGACTCATGACTTAAAATTTAATTAACTAAGCGGACAGACAATATCAAACATTTTTGAAAGATGATTTTAAAGCAACACGATTACTTTTATGATTTGTAAACAATTCAGGAAATGGGTGACACACTTCAAGTTTTGGGTTATGCAATCCACTAAACACTACGAATCATATGAATTGGATAAACACATAGACATGAATCATTAGTTAATACTGATAAGCAATTACTAGACATAGTAGTTTGAACATGCTGACACACAGAACCTAATCCGATTAATTGGCACAATTAAACGTGGTCTATCTAATTACCAGGTTGTTAATATAAGATTTTAGGTAAATTAATGATCGATGGAAACAATCCAATGACTATAAGAACTTAATCCTAGCAGTTGATGAACACAACCTATCGATTGATGAAAAACCCTAGTCCCTAGATAAACAACTGTTTAAGAAATCACAACATAAAGAAAGATTAGTGTAACATCCCGAAAGTTTATGTCCAAATTTGACAAATTTATAAAAATAAAGAACCAAAATTATTTATAAGAAAAGTAATGAGAAAAATAAGATAAAGAAATAAAGGCATTTTTATGTTAAGGAAATAAATAAGGAAAACTCCATCCCACATGGAAAGTGAGAAAGAAATGAAAACACTTTATAATGAAGAAGTTTTCCGTGATAATGTTCTTAGGTGGCTAACCACTCTCACTAGTCCTAATGGAGAGTGCGACACGCACACGCACGGACACGGACTCGGGCGATGGGCGTAATGTGACGTTTTGATGGCGCACTGAAAATGAAAGTTTAGCTTCTTCGCGCGACGTGAAGTAGCCGTGAAGGAACCCCGTCTGGTGCTGACACGTGTCACCACGTGGCAGGTCTAGTGGGTTGACTCAGCAGACCTATTGGTCAACTTTGCGCGACGCAAAGTATGCTTCGCGTGACGCGAAAGAATTAAATAATAAAGGCGGCTAAGTTTGTCCTTCGCGAGACGCGAAGAAGCTTTTGCGCGATGCAAAGATGCACTGTTTCTGCCTATAAATAGGCAGCCATGGGAATGAAGTTTCCATCACATCACACACACTTTACCTCGATTTTCGTGCCAAAATCCCGTCATTTCCGACACGTTCATGGTCTAGAAGTACGTGCAAGTAGGAGTACTGCCCACGTGAAGTTTTAGTGTTTCGTATAAACAAGCTATATAAGATAGGGGTTCTGCTCGATTATTTTATTATATATTGCTTGGACCCTAGTCAGGGGTATAGTCTATACCTTGGTCATATAAATAAGTGAAATGTAGCTTTTATAAGATAAGATTATAGATGCAATGTTATTCTTTATTTTATATAAAGATATTTCTTATGAAAGAAGAAATTTGATATATACGTTTCTTCATGATGAAGAAACGTAACATATAAATGTTTTATAAAAGAAATGAATATCAAGGTAAAGGTTATGCAAATAGACTAAAGGTCTAAAGCTAGATTATAGATCTAGTTATTTATGAAATATTATTCTCGTACTATAGGTCCGAGATAAAGATCGAGCATTTATCAGTGAGATACATTGATTATAACAAAAGGTGAATACTTTCAACCTTTTTATAGTATATGTTTTCGACGTGAATACGTCTCTATGTACTGTCTTTTGATGAAAGATATTTACTCTTATAAATTATGGACTATTATCTATATGTAAAGAATTATGAAAGTATTAGCATGAGGGTTGGTTCAAATCCTCTAAAACGTTTTGATACAAGGTAGTACTAAACATTCAGGCTAAAATACATATGTGTTTGGATCCTTACATATATGTACTGTAGTGGGCACACTACAGACATACTGACCATGAGGCAAGTGACTGTCTCCAGGGCAAGTGAAGTCCAATTATGTGATTTGTGCGTATGTTTAGTTCCAATGAGATGGGATTGAGACTCACTGAGTCATT
Source organism: Bidens hawaiensis (assembly GCF_021521415.1). NCBI lineage: Eukaryota > Viridiplantae > Streptophyta > Magnoliopsida > Asterales > Asteraceae > Bidens > Bidens hawaiensis. The sequence goes on along the minus strand of NW_027491973.1, from coordinate 740,050 downwards.
GAATGCTATTGGTGTTGTGTCATTACGAACTGTGAAAACCTTTTATCGAGTCTGCGTGTTCACTAGCATATAACTGACGTATTTTCAAACTGTTTTCAGGTAATCAGGAGTAATGTATAGTGGTTAATATGCCAGTGAAGATAGAAGATCACTAGGCATAGAATGCAGCTGGTGGCTCAGCTAATTTTGTAATAATGCATATGTAAAACTTGTTTTTAAGCAAGAAATTTTGTAAAACGAAAAAGGGTATTTGATCCCCTATGTTATAAAAGTAAATATTTTAATTAACATTTTCCGCTGCAAACTTTGATAAATTAACATAATTGGTACCAACTATTGGTGTAGGCCTGAAGGCAAGGTGTGACAATTAGTTATAACATCAATCAACTTCAATCCAATAAAAAAGACAGGAAGCACAACTATGTTCAGTTTCATACAAAAATCTTACACCTAAAGTGGTCACAATAGGTTTAGCCTTGCCTCTGCATAATGATTAGCTCGTTTATCTGTTGAATGGATGAGAACATGGACTGATTTGACGAACCGGGAAATCTGAGATGTTGCAAAATCGCCCTCTAGGTCGTCTATGGCTGCTGGAATAGAAGATATCTCGAATTGAGGCTGAAAATTTATTTTATAACAATTAGGGATCACATTTCTTACCGTAGTGCGAAGATCTTCCAATCATGTTCTTCGCGTAGCGCTAAGGAGAAAATAGTCGGGATTGGGTTTCTGGCTCCTTCGCGTAGCGCGAAGGAGAAGTGTTCATTCCGTCGCGTAGCGTGACGGGACCTCTTGGCAGGAAATTTTTGGCCTTTTTCTTGTTTTGTGCCTTGAAATGCGTTCCGATCACATTTGCCAATCCCAAACGTCAATCTAAACTCGTATATCGCCTCAATAAGCATAATTAACATTCAACGACCTTAAATAAAAAAACACGCTTGAATTACCACATTTAACACTATAAATTAATTAAAACTACGTAATTAGTTTGTTAAAATACACGAAATATACCCTGACCATTAGCCCGTGGTATCATATTATATTTCTTGTAGTGAACTACAAAGATTTTGGACGATAACGAAAGTTAGAAACGATAAAAGTGTCTAAATAGGATATTATATTTTCATGAGTTTCTTTCCTTAATATACTAATAAAAAAGTTCCGTATACTCGAATATAAATAGGCACATGAATAACTTGGAATATTACCATAAGCCAAAACCAATCATGGATGTCTTTGCAACAGTACTAGCCATCTTTATCTCCTGCATACTTCTATATGCCCTAAGATCTAATAGGTCGTCCAAGGCTTATAAGCTTCCCCCAAGCCCTCCAAAGCTTCCCATAATCGGAAACTTGCACCAACTTCTAGGTAAACCTCGCCATGAGGCCCTATGGCAACTTTCGAAGCAATATGGTCCGGTTATGCAAATCCATATGGTACTAAACAGTTCATTATCATCTCTTCACCTATCATGGCCAAACAAATCTTGAAAACTCAAGATCACATCTTTTGTTCGCGTGAACCTTTTCGGGCCACTAAACGACTAACATACAACTTTTTGGACATCGCTTTCTCGCCTCACAGCGTTCACTGGAAGGAGATGCGCAAGCTTTTTGTGTCCGAGTTCATGGGTCCCAAGAGAGCTAAATTGTCTAATTATATTTTGGTGACGGAGATGGAGAGCATTGTCCATTCGCTTTCGGTACCACCAAACACAGAGGTGAACCTAAGCAAGATGTTTTTAGAAATAGTGAAGCAGATGGTGTGTAAGGTGGCATTTGGTAACAACTATAGAGTACAACCGCTTAAGGGTCCATCATGGAATGTGATGCTTGATGAAACCATGGAATTACTGAACGGATCCGTTGGTGATTCTTTTCCAATTTTAGGGTTCTTTATCGACCAGTTTAGTGGATGGAATCGTAGGCTGAATGATGGCTTTAAAAATCTTGATGCGTACATCGACACAATCATCGATGACCATCTTAAACATGACACAAAAGATATAAGTGTGGAGGACAAAGATTTTGTCCATACTTTACTAGATTAAATTTCTTCTAAAGAAATTAATGCTTCTGGCTATCACTTGAATCATGCTGACTTAAAAGCTCTTGTGATGGTAAAGATACATTTTAATATAACTTGTTTATAGAGACTAATTATATCATTTAACTTATGCATATAATGTTTCAGGACGTACTTACAGGGGGGATCGATACAACTGTTGTGACGTTGATATGGGCAATGTCCGAGATCAACAGAAACACTAGAGTGAAAAAGAAATTGCAAAGTGAAATCCGAAACAGCATGGGAAGACTACAAAAGGTAGACGAACTGGATACCAAAAAAATGCCATACTTGAAAATGGTGGTGAAAGAGACACTGAGATTGCACCCGCCTGCCCCATTGTTGGTTCCTCATGCAAGCGTAAGTCGTACTCAAATTGCTGGTTATGATGTGCTTCCTGGTACGATAGTTCTAATCAACGCTTGGGGGATAGCAAGAGACCCTTGCACTTGGGGGGAGAATGCAGCTGAGTTTTATCCAGAGAGGTTTGAAAGTCTTGATGGTGATTTTGGAAGGGATCGGTTCAAGATGGTACCATTTGGAGGGGGACGACGGTCTTGCCCAGCCATGAACATAGCTCCCGCAAATGTAGAGTTCGTGATTGCAAACCTTCTTTACTGGTTTGATTGGGAACTTCCTAGGGGAATGAAGTGTGAAGACTTGAACATGGAAGACGTTGGAACCATTGTTCTAAGAAAGAAAGCTCCACTTTGCCTTGTACCCACAAAGCATAAATGGGAGGATTGAGCATAATCTTCATTTAGTTAAATAAAGTACCATTTGCTATAAATACTAAGCTTGGATTATTGTATGTTTGGGTTTTCTAGTTACATTTAATCTCTAATTTCGTGAACAATCATCTAGCTTGTATTGTTAATCCATTAAGGATTAGTGTTGGTTAGTTGGGATTTCTGTAGTTACAAATAGTGGCTGATGTATGTTGAACCCATGGGCGGATCTACCTATGAAATGAGTGGTTCCCATAAGCCACCCGAGTTTCGAAATAATAATGTATTAGTATATGAAAAATAATAGAGTGAACCACCTTATAAATAAGAAGGGAACCATTTTGGTTAATCCATTAAGGATTAGTGTTGGTTAGTTGGGATTTCTGTATTGTTAATCCATTAAGGATTAGTATGTTGAACCCAGGGGGGCCTTCGCCATCACAAATCATTCGAACGCACCCCTTTTGACACGTAATTTAATTATCATCCCTTGGGGTTCAATTTAGGGACCAGTTTAGTGAACCATTAATGGTACATTGTTGAATTATTATAATTGCAAATTGGATGACATAATTGATAATTGTAACTGTCTTTATCATTGCATCTTGGATTCAGTTTGTACTTATTAATTACTTTACTTATATACATAGTTGAATGTGCAGTTTGCATTTGGTATATTTCTATGATGTTTATTTGTTTAGATTGTATTTGGTATGTGGTTAGTAACTATTAGTTGTTTACAGCTACTAACTACTAACTGAAAGACGGAGAAGTTTGTAAATGTGTCAAATTCCCATCTTCTAGTCAAGATTAATATAATGGTTTGGTTTATGGTATTCTCACTAATAAAATCATGTCAATTTGGATTTATAATAACCATTGTAGTTCGTCTCTCTTGATCTCGGGAGTTTAAATGTTTGGTATGATTTAATATATTTTTTTACCCTACCTATTTTGACTTGCCCTGTATTTCCTGAATCAATTTTGCCCCCACTAGGATCTGTCACTGTTAATAGTCTTACATATATTGGCTTCTAAATCCTTAGCGATTCAAATCCTTAGTTCATAATCTTCTTCACAACGATGTTTATAATTAAACGAATTAGTGTGTTACAGTTCACGTTGTGTTTTAGTTCTTTTGTATTAATAGTTATACGAAATACGGTGACTTATTTCATGGCGTGTTTTAGTTTATGTTAAATGTGTTTTAGTCTTTGAATATTGTGTGTATTTTTTGTTCACCATATTTTAATTTAGGAATATTGGTTTTAAATAATCCCAACTATGGCCTATTGGTAAATAGCAGTCCTAACTTTACACTTGTCTGCTGACCGTCCCAACTATTGATGTATTTGTTTTCAACGGGCCGCGACTAACGGATGTTAACTCCGTTAGTGATTTGCTGACGTGGACCTTCTTCTCCGGTCGGAAACCTGCAACTCGCCTCCATTCTCCCTAATACCGTTACACCATCTCTCTCTATCTTTCCCCTCATTCGAAACCTAACCGACGTGCCGCCGTTGTTGTCTCCGGCGAAGTCCACCCTCGTCAATCGTGCAACATTCGAGGTAATTGACACACCATTCGACTCATTTTTATCCTCTTAACAAAAGCCCTATGTTTATTTTGTAAATCGTGTAACATTGATTTCAAATTTTTGAAAATAAAATCGGGTTTGGTATATAGGGATTGGCCATGAAAGAAGATGAAATCTACTTCATTTTCTAATTTCTGATGTCTTTTGAAGAGGGAGGGAGATGGTGTGACGATATTAGGGAGAATGGAGGCAAGTTGCAGGTTTCCGGCCGGAGAAGAAGGTCTACGTCAGCAAATCACTAACGGAGTTAACATCGTTAGTCGCGGCCCGTTAAAAACAAATACATCAATAGCTGGGACGGTTAGAAGGCAAATGTAAAGTTGGGACTGATATTTACCAATAGGCCATACTTGATATTATTTAAAACCAATATTCCTTTAATTTATTTTCAATGTGTTTTAGCACATAGTTGGATTTATAATCATGCATTTTAATTATTATCAAATATAAATCTTGAAAAAAAATACCACTTTTATCTTTGTAAAACAATAACCATTTAAAATTAGAAATACTATTATTGTAAAGCGTCTATAATTAATACTCGATAAATTAATAACCTCGTTAAAATTAATAATTTGTCCAGTTCCAACTTGAAGACGGTGTAAAATTGGACTTCAATTGATAAAATAATAAGATAATAAACCTTTTGAAATCCTAGTGTATATATATTAGTCCAACGAAACTATAAATTAATAATTACTAAAGATCCCAATTTTAAGAATATCTAGTAAAAAATAAATCTATAAACACTTGTTTTTTTTTGTTAAACTTCAAATATATATTGAGTGCATCTTTAAATCTTTTTTTAGTTTAGAAGCCAAAGTTGATGTGATTTTAAAAATTTTCAATGTATGTTTTATAGTGATCAATTGCTAACCATGTTTAATGTACATGGAGAAGAAATGTGTATTAAAACTTGTAATTTACTTTTTTGATACCATGAACTAACTTTTTACTTATTGGAAAACAATTAACTTGACAACTTCTATTAATTTGTGAATGCATATCGCAATTGGAAATTTAAAGGTCATACGTAAAACATCTTTAAATTAATAAATTATTAACTTATCGATATTATAGTATCTCGTTAAATTAATAAAATATCTCGATGCCAATATTATTAATTTATAAAGGTTTTATTATATAATTTTTTTTAAAGGCAGAAATACTATTATAACTTAAACCATTTAATAAATATAACAACCAATAGCTTTATCTAAGGGTTTTTTCACCCTTCCTACGCTTTGAAGACTTTATGTGCGTGTTGTTACATAAATATAGCTTATAAACATCAGAGATATCACTTTCCAGGGGTAAGCAAATTAACCGTTATAATCGTAAACCAAACCATAACAGATTTAATCGAACCGGTTTGAACCAATAACCGATATAACCATTGGATTAGTTTAATGAATTTTTAAAAACCGTCAAATGTGGGTCGGTTTTGGTTAATTTTAATTCCAAACCCGCTATAACCGAACCGCCCCATTTATGTAACTATTAATTGAGAAAATAAGGGTTCGAAATTAGAATTAGTGCATGAATAGGACATTTTTATACTTGGTGCCGCTACATAAAAATATTCTTCACACCTACTAGGATTTAGGCTAATAATATTGGTGATATCGGACACGAGACGAGAGCTTCAACACCCGTTTAACTTCAATGGGAAAACTTCTAGATTATGTGTTAGACTATAAATAGGAACTTTGTATTTCATTTTAGTGTGTGTTTTGATGGTGTAAACAACCACCCAAGGGGAGCTCACCTTGGGTGGGATCGGTTCGATCGTTTATTATCTAATCTTTTGTACCGGTTACGAGATCGTTCCTTTATTTTATCTTTATATTATTTATGTTCGGTCGTTTGTTTATACCGCACCCGTCTCGAGCACGTTTATCAAGAACAAAGGCGTTTGTTGTCGGATTCGATTTCGGGACCTACACATGCCAAACAAATCAATGCTAATTAGGAAACATAGGGCCTATCAAGATTCATGAGCACATTTCCCACTTGACTTCAGCTGTAGTTTATGGTTTTTTGCAGCTCCTTCGTTAGCGAAAATCACGAAAATGAATAAGTTAAGAAAATTTTTTTAATATTTGGGTACCCACCCATTAGAGGCAGTACAATGGGGTAACTCTTTGTGACCCACAATGGAGATCGTCGCCTTTTGGTCTTAAACTAGTAAACTAACTTTAATTTGTCGTTAGGATAGAGCCCAACAGCCCGTGTGATACAAGGTTGGTTAAAAAATATAATAAAAAAGTTAAATTTAATAATATGCATAATAACATACCTTATGGATTCATAAGATATAAATAATAAAATACATAGATTATTAATAGTAATTTGTATTTGTATTAGAAATCAAAATGGAAGGTTATAAATCTATACCAATTAAGAAAAAGAGTAGGCTACAATCAATTCATTTTAGTTGAGTTAGTAAGCAACAAAAATTTTAAAAGTAAGGTAATAAGTTTGATTGTCACCAACAACATGTTTTTCATTTTATCATTTATGAAGTGAAAATTGTAAAAATGAAAACTTGTACACTTGGCAATCTATGTGGATTTATGAAGGGTCTAGTTGAATGACATATAGAAAAATTATTTTGCTAGGTAGATAGAATCATTTTATAAAACTTTCTTCGGAAATACCATGTGTCATTTGTAATCGGCGCTTGAAGCCACTATTGCAAATCTTGCTGTCTTAATGGTTATGAAAGTCAATATTTAGGGGTTGAAATTTATTTATTTAAGAGCTCTTTTAATAATATAAGATTTAATTACACTAATCATGATGTTTACTCGGTCACGTACGTGGAAAAAGCCATTTGACAACCTTTAATAGGGATCCAACTAGACCATGAAGGTGTGAAAGTCGAGCTATAGACGAAGTTGGAGAGGAAGTTGCGGGAAAAAGAACATGACATATTCCTGTACTTTTTTTATATAATTTCTTAACCCTTAGAATTGGAATCATTTTATTATCAAGTGAAAGGTACAAAATAAATTAAATTTATTAAAAGCCTTGTGTGAAAAATTCGGGTTTTTTCTCTTCCTCTATCTAGGGCTGTTCAAAAAGCTCGGGCTCGTGGCTCGCTCAATAAAAACTCAAATAAAACTAGCTATAAATAGTTGATTTGAAACATTATGAGATTATTTGGATCATTTTTGTAACCGAGTCAAAATTGACTCAGGCTCAATCTTAAGCTCGTTTAACTTCAAAATCAAGCTAGAGCCTAGCTAAGTTGCCTCGTTTAATTTTGATGCCGAGCTCGAAACCACCTTGGCTCGACTCGCGAACAGCCCTAGCCCTACCTCTATCCCATATGTACAATAATGTTCGAATAGATTGAGAACACTTTCTTCTGTCACGTACAATTAAATTTCTATATATAACCAGAACGCTAAATGAGAAGAAAACATATTCACTATATTTAAAGAGTGTAGGTCACATTTTCGCGACTTAATTTCAAACAACTACAACAACTCCTCACACATTAGTTTACTGAAACTTTTGTATTTGTTTTCATTCCTATTTTGTTTGGTGTTCAATTTGTGTACCTTTATGATGGATAGACGCAATCTATCATTTACTGTTGTTCATTTTGTTATATGTATAAAAACGACCCAAAAATAAAAACAAAACTAGCCCAACTAATTCCATTTTTAATGTTTTATTTAATTATCCAATTTCAATAATCAAACTTCCAACAAAAACGGAAAACACATGCTAGTATGAACGGTGTGTGTGAGTTCTTTGGCCTCCATTATAAATAGGCATACGAGTAACTTGCAATGCATACCACCTTTAACCAAATCAAACCAATCACACATGGACATCATCACTTATCAATGGCCTCTTACAGTAGCACTAGTCTTGTCCATCTTATGCACATTTGTATACACTACTTTAATATCCAGCAAGCCATCCAAGGCCTATAAGCTTCCCCCAAGCCCTCCAAAGCTTCCCATAATCGGAAACTTGCACCAACTGCTAGGTAAACCTCGTCATGAGGCCCTTTGGCAACTTTCGAAACAATATGGTCACCTTGGGCTTATGCAAATCCACATTGGCTCAACACCCTACCTTATCATCTCTTCTCCTGACATGGCCAAACAAATCTTGAAAACTCAAGATCATATCTTTTGTAACCGTCAACTTGTCCAAGCCACTAAACTACTATCATACAACTTTGTGGACGTTGTCTTCTCGCCCTACGACAATCACTGGAAGGAGATGCGTAAGATTTTGGTGTCTGAGCTCATGGGTCCCAAGAGAGCTAAAGTGTCTCATCATATGTTGGTGACAGAGATGGAGAGCATGTTTCGTTCTCTATTGTCACTTCCACCGAACACAGAGATTAACCTAAGCAATATGCTTTTAGATTTAATAAAGCAGAAGTTGTGCAAGGTGGCATTTGGTAAGAACTATAGAAAACAACCGCCTAAGGGTCCGTCGTTGGAAGTGATGCTTGATGAAACCATTGATTTGCTGAACGGATCCATTGGTGATTCGTTTCCATTTTTAGGATATTTTATTGACCAATTTAGCGGATGGAAACGTAAGCTGGATGATCGCTTTAGCAATCTTGATGCATACATTGATGCAATCATTGATGACCATCTCAAAGATAACATTGAAGAAATAAGTGAGGAGGATAGAGATGTTGTCCATGCTTTGCTTGACATGACTTCCGAAAAAAGTGCTTCGGGCTATCGGCTGAGTCATGCTGATTTAAAAGCTCTTCTGATGGTAAATATTCGTTTTGTAACTATATATATATTTTTATATAGATCATACTATATATAACTTTTAACGAATGTTTCAGAACATACTTACTGCGGGGATTGATTCAACTGTTGTGGTGTTTATATGGGTAATGTCCGAGATTATTAAAAACGATAGAGTGATGAAAAAACTACAAAGTGAAATTCGAAATTGCGCCAGAAGAATTGAGAAGATAGAAGAAATGAATACCTCTAAAATGGCATACTTGAAAATGGTGGTGAAAGAGACACTAAGGTTGCACACACCTGCCCCATTGTTGATTCCGCATGAAAGCTTAAGTCATACTCAAATTGCTGGTTATGATGTCTTTCCCGGTACGAGTGTTATAATCAATGCTTGGGGGATAGCAAGAGACCCAAGCACATGGGGGGAGAATGCTGGTGAGTTCTATCCAGAGAGGTTTGAAAATGTTGAGGGTCATTTGGGACCGGATAGGTTCGAGATGGTCCCGTTTGGAGAGGGGCGAAGGTCTTGCATAGCCATGAACACGGCTCCGGCAAACGTAGAGTTTGTGATTGCGAACCTTCTTTACTGGTTTGATTGGGAACTTCCTAAGGGAATGAAGAGTGAAGATTTGAACATGGAAGACTTTGGTACAATCGTTCTAGCAAAAAAGGTTCCCCTTTGCCTTGTGCCCACAAAGCATAAATGGGAGGATATATAGAGCGTATACTCTAGTAATTAAGGCTTTATCAAGATAAATAAAGTACCAAGTAATCGCTTGATATAATGAACTTGAGTACGTTATTGTAAGTTTGAGTTTTCTTGTAATATATTATATCTAAATTCCAGAACAGTCATCTGCCTAGTATTGATACTTTAATGATCAATGTTGGCTACTTGAGTTTTCTGTATCTATATATGTTGTCTATTAGTTTACATATATTATCATGGCTCTTTTTTTCACGTTTAGTTTGTTCATGTGTATGCATGATTGATGGTCTATCAATTAACTTCGGCATCGGTTAACATCGATCACTGCGTATACGCATGTTATTTTAAATAACTCATATTGATTGATCGGTAGTCCGACTTGCTATTCTATTTGGAGAATGACGGGGCACTTCGCTCTATTCATATACATGTAACTTAAAGATAAATTCACAAAAGCATCCCTGATTGATCCATACTTTACCTGAAATCACATATACATGGTCGTGTATTCAACTTGAAATCATATATGGTCGTTTCCACTTCATCCAATCAGGGCTAACTAAAAGCCACTTTATATTCAAATTAATAATGTCTCGCAAATCAACAAAATGTAACAAAAATTCATTACATACAAAAAGCAATACTTATGTAATTATATTTTTTTTCTTTTTTGTAATTTTGACTGTTAATATTCCTAGCTAATATATGCATGAAGTTTAGACACATAGGAACATCAATTTTATAACTCATCTCAAGACATACTGATGGCGGGAAGCGGATCACCTAAGCCAAGTAAATACTTCATCTTATTGGCTTCAAAGCTTTAACATTTCAACCCTTCGTGATGTGAGGTGACCAGCACCTGTCAGACATGCATGTCACATCCCTTTGTCTAAAAAAGAGTTGACCAGCTTAAACACACAAGGTAATTCGAGACCTGGACAATTCCGGGTTTTTTACTAAAATGGGATAGGTGGAAAAACTATTTTACAAAATAGGTGATTTAAAACTTATTTACCAAAATAAGTGTTTTATTGGAATCTTACATTTTCTCACTCCTAATTTTAGTGGATAAAAGTAAATCTTACAATCCCTTTCACCAAAGTTGCGACCAGCTTATACACAAATGGTAATACAGCCGGTCACACGCATACAATTATAAAAGGAGGACTTTAGGCTAGGCATTAACATTTCCGATTCTCTCTTTAATCATGATAGATCTCTCTCTCTCCACACTTATTGCAGAAGCAGCTCTTAAGCTGTTAAAACGTTCAACTGATGTGATCAAGCTGTCTACAGCTATCCCAAGCGGTCTTATTAATTGACCATCTTACTTTATGCTCCTTACTTTTACATACATTTGTTGTTTACTTTATTTATATTCTGACTTCGTATAAATTACTAATGTTGAGCATCGAAGGGTGGTCCAGATCTCCTTCTAACGAGTTCTTTCATGTTTTCATGTTTGGCAGGTTTAAACAAATGACAAAGCTGACAACCTTTGAGAACACAGTACCCCTCTCTTGTCCATTATTTGTTGTAGCAACATATACAAGCACCAAATTCAATATGTAACACTGGTATCTTATAACTCACGCAAATTCTCATAAACCTTCTCGATCTCACTTTAGTCTTTATTTAACCAAATACTAATTGTATTGTTCTTACACAAGGTATGGTGTTTGATAGTTACTTAAATCAGGTTACTATCAAACTACATCGTTCTCATTAAGTTGTTAATATGTTGATTTTGATAGAGTTATCCAATGGGACCAGAATTGTGACAAGTCCGAGGAAGTACAACGTTACTTAGGTATTTCATGTCCATTTACCTGGTTTTTCATTAATTGTTGAAGAACAAACCATTAAACCTGATATGCTCCTATAATATTCATGTATTTGTAAGCTTTGCATTAAATCAAAACCGATAAAATACAACTTAGCTCGGTCATAAGGGGGCGGGCCTAACCCTTAGAGAGAGGGGCGACCGTCTACCTTAATCTTTTTTTTAGTGTAATTCGTATGTAAAAATTCCAATCACGCCCCTTAAAATTAGTGTTAACCCTCATGAAAAAAAATTCTTGGGTATGCTACTTTCAGTCATTGATGTATCTCAATCACACCGATTGAGAGAGCCATTTAGGATATGTTTGGTATGGTGTAATAGAATGGACGGCGGAATGGAATGCACGTGGTAATGGAATGGACAAGGGAATGGAATGGGTTATTACCATTCTAATGAGATGTTTGGTTACTACATGAGAATGCAATGAATGATTACTTTGCGTTGTTTGCTAGGTAGGAAAAAAAAAAGAAAAAACAAAACTAAAATGGTAGTCAGTGGCGGTGGTGGTGGGAGGTAGGCCGCGGTTGTGGCATTGGTGGGCGGTGATGGTGGTTGGTGGTGGTGGGCGAACAGGAGATTATGGTGGTTGGAGGTGGGTGGCGGTGGTAATAGTGAAGGTGGCAGGCGGTGGTGGCAATGGCGGCGGTGACAATGGGCAGCAGGTGGTGGTGGTGAGGGGCGGGGGCGGTGGTTGATGGTGGCAGTGGACGGGTGGCGGTGGTGGGCGGGTGGTGGAGGTGATGTAGGGTGAAAGAGGGAATGAAATGAAAAAAAACATGGGGGTATGGATGGAATGAAATTGAGGTATTTTAGAGGGAATGGAATGGACTAGGTAATGGGTCATTCAATTCCTTTAATCAACCAAACACACTTTTTTTATTCCCTCATAATGAGTCATTCCATTCCGCCCTCCATTCCTGGGTACCAAACGCTACCTTAGTTACTAGGTTATTTTATTATTTTTACGATTATGGCATAAATTACGGTTAGAAATAACAGAACATACACTATAATTAATGAATGCGTATGTAAATAAGAATTACAATTTTCACGCTTGATAATTCAATACAAGCAAGTGATAGATTCTTAAAAAATGCACATGTTTTTGTTATAAGTACTTGAATATTGTATGCTTTTTAATATAATCAAAGCAAAACTAGAAATTATCAGCAGGAACAAAAACGTGCATGTCCTTATTTATTTGTAAAGGCTGGCCTCGTCATATATAAAAATCCAAAATTAAAAACAAAAAACTTAACACAACAAAATCCTTCTAGTGTTTGTTTGTTTATTTTTTTAAATCATCCAAATATATTGACTAAATTTGCAATTAAAAATGAAATGATTACAGCAATCTTTCGTCTTCATGCGTCAGAATATAGTTCTTACAAAAATATATATATTTGTTAAATTGTAACTTTACACCTATTTGATATCTAAAGAAAATGACATAGATTCATGACGTAGTAAAGAAAATGACATAGATTCATATACGCAACAACATGCGTTCATATAATCTTTTTTAGGATCTGCAGTTGCTAACTCACGCACCCTCTAAACTACTAGATCTACACTGATCTGTCCACCATATATAGTACCGGAACCAGAGCCATCTTCGAGAATCCTTTAAAATTTTGGGGCCTAGGACGAGTAAAAAAACAGGCTCCTAAAATCGTGTTCTCAATTATATAATAGATAATTTGACAAATTTCCAATATGATTGTCTTTAAAAAACCCAAAACAAACAAACAATAATATGTTACTAAAATGATTCATATAAAACACAAATAAAAGTTTGTTTTTATAAAAAAAACACTAAAAAACATTAATTATGGGAATTAAACCAATAATCTTTGTTTCCATATTTAGAACACTTTCGATTCAACCAAAGAGTCATTTTGTATACTTTTGTGTTAAAATAAAATTATATATAAAATATATATTTTATTTTTTTAACAATTATGGGTCTCTCTAGAGAGTGGGCCTGGGTCTGTCGCCCTCCTCGCTAGAGGTGTACAAAACCGGTTTTAAACCCAAACCGAACCGGTTTATAAACCGAACCGGTTTGGTCAACGCCTGGTCAAAACCGGTTTGACTCAAACCGGTTCGGTTTATAAACCGGTTTAGACACAAGATAGGTCGACTTTGTCAAGTCGGTTCGGTTCGGTTTATAAACCGGTTTTACCGGTTTTAAACCAGTTTTAACCGGTTTTAGCCGGTTTTCCTCAAACCGGTTCGGCTTTAATACCGGTTTGGTCGATCTTAAGGGGAACTGGTCATGAAACTGGCGGTTTGGGTCGGTTTGGATAAAACCGGTTTTAAACCCAAACCGGGTCGGTTCGGTTTGCCTAAAACCGGTCCCAAACCGGTTTTTTTGTACATCTCTACTCCTCGCCCTCCCCTTGAGCCGGGCCTGACCAGAACCCTCAGACCTCAACAACCTAGGAAGGAACAAACTTTCTACAAATCTTGATATAGCTAGGCTTTAAGCCCTTTGATGAGACGTGATGCATAAACTAGTGAGAAAAAACTAAGCCAATATTATTAAATTCATGATGATATATTAATCAAGTTAAAAACATTAATAGCTAAACAAATGTTGAGATCGAGTTTAGATGATCATAATATAAACGAAACAAGTAGACTACTGGTCTACTGTTGTCACCAAACACTACCTGAGAATCCAACATTTTTATGAAAAACACAGTTGGTTTCAAATTTCAATTTTAACTCACATCTGCAAAAGCAAAATTGGAAATTATTTAGCAAAACACACATATAACTTCATTAAGTATGAGAATGATCATTTATAAATACTTTGAACAATTCTCCAAACATCCCTTGTAACAGATTCTTACGTCGTACTCCATGGAACTTTTCCCCAATGTCTTCTAACAACTGCACACAAATAATGTTAACATTTCATTTTATGGGTCCCATTTAATGGCACAAGAAGAATGAAGGCGTCGATGCTGATCCCACTACTTAACAGAATGTACGCACCTCATTGAACGCAGGATCGCTTTGTATACTCGAGTTGAACTTTTGTTTCAACATATTGAATAATGGTAACGCATCTCTCACTAGCTTATGACAGAAACTTAATTAGCCAAATATTATTTACTTTCAATCAATTTCTACTAAATTTAAAATAAAAAAAAAAGATAGAACTAACGTTTGCAAGAGATAGTTGATAAACCGCATCAATTCTGAATCAACAATTGTTGATAAACCGCATCAATTCTGAATCAACAAGCTCTGAATCAGGAAAGACAAGCCCCTGGACCGAAGCAAGTTTATCTATCTCGTCCATAATACTATTAGCATCTCTCAGGTTACCGATAGAAAGATACCTACACAATGTAAGTTAAATATTTAAAAAATGAGAAAAGGTGACTAAGCAATTGCCAAATCATCAAGATTACTTACATCAAAACTGCACGTGCGATCGTCAAGTCCTCTTCACCTGGACAACACTGCAAAGCCAGCAATGAAGAAACAAAGGTGTGTCCATCAAATGTATTAAAGTTAGTTATTAAAAGATATCAGAAAATAGAGAAAAAACTAACCTTGCCAATAAAATTTACAACGGTTGAGGCAAACCTATTCGGATTTCTACCCCTTGAAAAATGGTAGCCCACTCTAGTTATATCCTGCAAATCAATCAGTACTACTAATAGAAAGCATCTTTCCTGCAGGACCCAGTAAATAAAAATTACAACTTCAATACCAGAAATAAAAGACTTCCAGGCTCCGGTGATTCAGAGTATATGCATTCAGCCAGCATATCATGTAGTCCGGGAGAGCCGATCTTACGTGGACCAGAGTCTGTAGACCACCTAGGAATTAACACAATAAAAAAATTAATTTCTTATTAACTATAACTCAATAGAACACTTAACTATAATTATGTGCATAATTATTCGTGAATTTTTTACTTTCATAAATATAAACTAATCAAACATGGTTCTTTAACTCTTCAATCTGGTGCCAAAGTGAATTAGTGACTTGTACAAATTGAGTATTACAAGTTTACAACAATAACTGGTGTTCTAAACACCTATGTTATTAGTAAAAGGCTCGTTTAAGTGGTGGATCTAGCCAATAATTCCAGGGGTAGCACAATCTTTTTAACATTACATAAAAAAACACGATAATACATAAAGTTAAACATGTACCTAATAGAGTCCAACTCTCCGGCATTTAAAAACTTAAAATCGAGCCGTTACATCGTCTTTAATTATGTTATCGAATATTTCTCTTTCGACCACACAATGACACAAACTTGAACATTGTTAAATACTATTCACCTATTCGGTTACGTAAATCCTTCTTGATAAGCTTCAATTTAGAGAAACATCTTTCAACGGTTTCCGTTGCAATCGGTAAAACCAATGCTAGCTTAATCACCCGATAGACCAACGGTTGCGGTTGCAACCTGCAAAACCAACATCGACACGGTGGCAGCAGGGCAGCAGATGGTCCGGCGAGGAGTACATCCCTCTTGACTCACACTATTCTAAGTTCTAACCCCGTAATTTTTGGTGTTTTTATGCTACCTGAGTTAACTGAGAGTTCCGTAAAGTATTTACTATGATTGTGGTTGTCGGATTCTATAATATTTACCTTTTAAGTATGTAGAGCGTTTGGAAGGGTAAATATTTACATATTGAAAATGTTTCATTTTTAAAATAATTTATTGGTATGTTTTACCTTCTAAATATGTAGATTTTGGAGGGTTAAATTGGTAATCGTCCATGTCATGATGGTATCATAGTGTCTACTTCTATTGTAACTTCTAAGGCACTTCTAGGCAATGATCATGTTTCTTATGTGCATACATATAATATATGTATGTACACACACGTACGTGTGCTAAGTGTATCCCACCTATTTCAACTTGTAATCATGCTGCTGTACAAAGTGAGCTTGGAACTTCTCCAATAGCTCTTCGAACCCATCGATTTGTCCTGTCGGCAAGCTTTCGAACCAGACACGCGCTGCGCCCGTGAGGCAGCGAGCAAACATGTGACACCATGTTGGCATCGTCCAGCTTTCTAGGTTTCCAGTGTTGTAAAAACCTTGTAAGAAATCATCTGGATCTGTTGTACCATCGTACTTGCCTAGACCACTTGGCATCTTGGTTTTGTGTTGAATTGGAGCCTTCGCAATGCGCTCAGTGAATTTTGAATGCTTCACCAAGATGGCTGGCCTATATGGTGTGGTTACGTCCACTTGCCCTCTCGCTTGTGGGTTGTACGGTGTGTATAGATCCAGATCGGCTTTGGTTCCAGGCGCTATGTTCATGTGTGCGCGGAGCTGTGACCCTCCTGCATGAGTATCTCTCGTCTTCCTCATCACTAATATCAGCGTGTTCGGTGTGAACAGAGTGACCATCTTCCGGCGCGCGCGCCCTTTTTGTTGTTCCCTGAATGGTTTGTTTATCAAATGCGAGCCTTTGTGTTAAGTCGGCTAACTTTTTGTGTTTGACCAGCTCATTGTATTTGTCCATTAAACGCCGTTGTTCGTTTATGAGCCATTCTTTAGGGTCATTGGTTTCAACTTCCGGACCCATTGGTCCTTTTTGTATTGCACCAGTCAGATTTTGGAACGTGAGATCGTCTGGAGGAGTTTCAGTCTGGCTATGAGGTGTTGTGATGAAGGGATGGTTACTGGTGGTGCGCGCAGTATCACGCGGCGCCCTCAGAAACTGCTGTCCCTCATTAACATCCTCAAGCTCATTATCCTCCAGAACTTGATCGCTGTTTCGAACACCGGAAACCATGGTGAAGAATTTCAGAGAAAACTGATGAGATAGTGATTATGTTGCCGTTGTAACAGGTGATGGCGCCAATGAAGAAACGTGGATCGACTTACTAGTAGACGATCAACTTTCCTCGGGTATGAGTGTGCTATATCACCGATGGTTTTCCGAAGTATGAATTCTTCCACCTACAAAACGAGCAGCACCGTGAACTTACCCCTCAGAAAGGGACAGAGGGGTCCTCTTTGGGGTAACCCTACGGTGTGAGAATAAGATATTGTGGGAGAAGATAATAATAATCTGAGAGTGAGTAAGGATTTAGAATGTATTTTCTTGCTTACCTCCCCTTGTGGAGGTGGTGTGGTATTTATAGTGTTAGAGTTTCCAATGATTGGGCTCAGACCCAATTAGAGCCTTTTTGGCCTCCTCCTATTGCTTCGCGCCACGTGTCCTTAGGACACCTGGTGCTTTTTCATTGATTATTCTCTGACCAAGGTATTTCACCTGACCCATGTGCAATCACGTGGTAGCACATGGGTTTTGCTGAGTTGTCCACCTTTCATTGGCAGCTGTCAACATCAGCATATTCTTTATTCCTTAAAGAATATCTTCTGGAAGGTTGTCTGATGAGCACAATCATGGTTGTCCTTATCCTGATTTGGATAAGGACGTGGTTGATTATGTGCATGTGTGATATGCGCCTATCCTGGGGATGCGCGAGGTCTTCTCTTTATTCTCACGCGCAGATATTTCATGCGCAAATGTGATATGCGCAAGCATATGTAATATGCGTGAGCATATGTGATATGCGCCACGCGCAGATGTGATATGCGTGAGCATATATGATGCGTGAGCATATATGATATGCGCCACACGCAGATGCGCCACGCGCAGATGTGATATGCGTGAGCATATATGATGCGTGAGCATATGTGATACGCGTGAGCATATGTGATGCGTGAACATATGTGATATGCGTGAGCATATGTGATATGCGCCGTGAGCATAGGTTTTGGCTTTGTGTCTTCATGACATCCTGATTTCAAGCCTCTTGTCTATATCTTGTGGGTTGACCCGCCCCGCTCGATGTTAAGGCGGGTGCATACCTCTTCAATTTTAATTAAAGTTTTTGGTGGTAGTTCAATGGAAATTTAGGAGGGCGGGATATGTTTAGCCAACCTCAACTATATGAATAATCAAATCAAGTGTATGTAATATTGTTTTCAGAATTATATCAGAATAGGAATTGAAACCAAGGGGCTTGTGGTCTAGCAATATCAACGAGTGTGAAAAGGAATTTCTCTATACCTAGTTGAGCGTTCTAGTTACCTTTTGAAGAGCCTAGTTGACGCAACACGCAAGCAAGGATTGACCCACTCTTTAGATAGGGGCTGGCCGTCCACCTTAAATTTCTTATTTATTGTGTTATTCATATGTAAAAATCCCGATCACTCCTCTTAAAATTAGTCTAAGCCCCCTCTATCGCCCCCATTAAAAAATTTCAAGGTCCACCACGAGACGCAAGGAGCTTTTTAGACCGGCCACTGTGGGTATCAAAGGGGCGACATGGGGTGATTTGGGGAGTAAACACCGGTTGGAGGGGGGCGGTATTGTGAAAAAGGGGCAATGTGGGACCTGCATCTCTCTCTCTCTATCTCTCACATACACACACATACATTTATATGTGTATATATAAAGAGTGAGATCCGGTACAAATAAAATTAGCATACTAAACATACAAAAAACTTGAATAACTACATAGAGTAATTATGCTATAAAAAATAGTATAGTGTAATAATAATTACTCTAATGTTAATATAATTACTCTAGTTATCTGTACATTTCTCACGATAAAAATAATTTGTATTTGATCCAAATCCTATATATAATGGGGCAATAAAGGGGCGATAAACCACAGTGTGGCGTTATGAAGAGGGGCTTCGAAGCCCCGCTTTCTACGTGGCAATGGCGTGACAACGTTACCCCCCTCCACATAAAATACCTTAGAACTTACATGGATGGATGCTCTATTGATATAAGAAACCATTAAAATTTATAATAAAAATATATATATGCAAAAAAGCCTGCAACTTCTGTATTGTTGTATGAAATCCATGGAATTTGAAGTGTGAACTTCAAGAAAAAAATTTCCCAAGAAAAGGTGAAAAACAAGAGGAGAGAATAATGATGACAATGATTCATTTACATCAAATTGGAGGTGGTCCCACTCTTGTCTCTCTACTCTCTCTCATATAAGATATGAAGTGGTTTTTTATTTCAGTGACAAAAGATTAATGGAAGGAGATAAAGGTTTGAGCACTGTAGAGTGCTTAAGAGGCAGACTGCTTGCTGAAAGAGCAGCTTCCAAGGCTGCAAATCATGAATCTGAACAACTTAGCACAAAGGTATTGTTTCCTCTTAGGTTTTGAATTTCATCTGTTTGCATGCATTATTTGAACTTGACCTTGGGTTTTATGAATCTTGAAAAATGCAGGTGGTTGAGCTTGAGAAGCTGTTAATATTGGAGATAAAATCAAGAAACAAAGCTGAAAAGAGGCTCAAATTCTTGATGAAAAAGCTTGAATCTTTAAACATATCATATGTTTCTGTAGATGAATCTTTAAGTATTTCTGAAGAAAGTGAGATTTCATCTGTTTCATCTTCAAAATCTCAAGTCAGTAACATCTCAAAATGTGTCAAGAACACTGACATGTCTGGTGAAAGACATAAATGCCCTTCATATGAAGATAATTTGGGATTTTTAGATGATGATATTTCTGAGAATTCAATTAAGAATGTGATTCAATCTAGTCCAAAAGAAGATAGCATTGGGTATGTTTCTAGAATTCAGATTTAAATGATGTGTAAAGTGGTGGCAATTAACATATTCATTTAATGTTAATCTTTTGTTGACCAGGTCAAAATCCTTTGTTACACATAACAACAATGATAATGAAGAACACTATCAAGACGCGTGTCATAATGAAGACAAATCGATTTTGGCACCGAGGAATGACGAAGGCGACAATGATGTATATGACAACTCCTTGGCATTAGTCACAGTTGATTATATTATGGTGAAAGAAGAGAAAAAAGATGTGTCGGTATCAAATGGTAATGTGAAAGATGTGCTTGATGCTTTAAGGTATGCTAGAGAGTGCATTCAAGCTTCAATGGATTTGAGAAGACATGTGAAATCAAGCATTGTTCATTCTAGACTTGATAGGATTTCATGTTAAAATATAAGGTATTTAGCATTTTCTATTCATCATTAATCATTTTGAGTGAAAATAGTTTTGTAAACATTCTTGTTTTTGCCATTTAATTTGATCAAATGAAAATGATGTAAGAACCATTAATTAATATTTATAAGAGTCGTATAGTTTTATAACACTTAACAGATTTTCTAAACTTTAGGTCATTTTAGAAAGGATAAATATAAAAATAAAGACTTTCTTATAAATTGTTTACTTAAAGATCACACATGAACCAATGGTACATGTGACTTTCCATATGGGGCCAAGAATAAAGACATTGAAATTGATCAAAATAGTTACCTTCAAAAACAAATCTTGCATCAATGTTTGTACCAGCATCCCCAATAATCCCTATACAAGTGTATATATTTAAATAATATAATTTACATAAATAGTTATGAAGTTGCTATGACGCACTAAGTACAAACATGTCATGCGATTCTAACAAGTGTTTGCTTAATATTGATTTTGCATTAGGCGCGTTCCTATAAACACAGCGATTAAAGGATTGCAAGCCAACCATCTTAATATCAATTAAGTCGGGCCAAAAATCGAGTTTTATAAATTCCGTGGTCCCAATTCCTCTGTAAGTTATTGTGGTACCTGTTTATATCTTCCCACCCCCACCTCACATGTCTTCTGGATGTGGTCACTCCCGAGTCCTAACTCCCACATTGTAACCTCTACATGGAGGCAATATTCATTAAATTTGATTGCATGGTATCATAACTATAGTAAATAATTATAAATTGTTTTCATGATAAGTATATAAGACTATTGCTTTTGTCAATGTTATATGAGTATAATGTGTCACTATTTAAGGTTAATAGTGGAATCACTTATCATCTTCAATGAGATTTTTAACCCTTTTTAACTTAACCAGTCTTTTACCTTTTGCACCTTCATAGTGTGGGCTTCCCTTAATTATCTACATGGCACGTAAAACCATGACCAAAAGATTGTCTTTAGTATACACGAAGATATAAATGAAAAGGTAAAAAATAAAAAATAATCTCATGTGAAGTATGTGCAAGGTCAAAAAATAAAAAGTAAAATAAAAAATCTATAATATATATAAACGAAAACCCTAAAATCCTACGTGTCGCGATGTGGTCGCTCCCCCTTTTATAGAAGCCACCAGATTGCTTAATTTTTAAATAGAAGCATCTCATTGATTTAACCCAAATTCATGGGTATGGGTCTTACCAAAACCAGATAGCTCTTAAACGGGTTATAACATCTCATTATATTAAAAATTGATCTTACCAATTATTTGATATGAAAATCCTATAAAATAAGGATATACTAAAATTTAATATTCAATTTAAAAAGAAAAAGATATTATTTATAATTAATAAGCAATTTTATAGGTCATGGGTCCCCAAATCCAGATAACTTTTAAAAGGGTTATAGCATATCATTTGTTTATGAAACCTTTTCATCATCAAACCCAAAGTATGTTATTAACTTTCTTACAATAAAAGAAAATTAAAATCCAAAAAATAAATATTAAAAACAAAAAATGTAAAACAACCATTCTCTCAAGCCATCATATTGCTTTATTTGTAAATGAATATTTCTCACGCATTTAACCCGAATTCACGGGTAAAGGTCTCACCAAAATCAGATAGCTCTTAAACGATATAACATCTCATTATATTAAAAATTAATATAATCAAATATTTGATATGAAAATCCTATAAAAGATGTACTAAAAATTAATATCCTATTTTATTTTAAAAAAATATATTATTTAAAATTAAGAAACAATTTTATAATAAAGAAAATAAACAGGTAATGAGTTATATATAACGTATCATTTTTTTGTGAATCCATTTCATCATCAAACCTCAAATATATTAATTATTAACTTTCTTACAATAAATAAAATTAAAATCCAAATATACATATATAAATATTAAAAACGAATAATGTAAAACAACCCCGTAATACGGGGGATAAAATCTAGTATTGTTATATTCTAGTTTGAGCAACTATTTTAAGTATAACTATACTAATTTCCAGGCTACATATAAATTCTACCAAACTATCATTTCTTTTGGTAGTTCAAATTTACAAAATCACTGCTAATAATCCCCGAATGAGTAAAATCAATCACAATGTATAAATTTTTTATGTCAGTAATTAAGTAATGCTTAGTGAATAATATAAATATAAGATAATTTAAATCAGATATCCAACACCCATTTACATGCACTACGCATCAAGAGATCATGCAACAGTTGGCATGAGCAAAATAAACATCGTTACAAGTTTTAAACCACTCTGGTAAGTCAAAAACAAATCAAAAGGTTTTATCACTTCCTATCAAGTACGAAATTCAACACAGTATACATAAACATAATCACTGTCATTTAACATTATGGTCCTTCTTTCTTTGCTGCAACTCATACTGAACATTTGCACAGATAAAACAAGCTGCCCGACAAGATTAATAGCAATCCCCGACCAATGTGCCACCTATCTCAATCAAGCTACATAACCCCCCAACCCTCTTTACCCAGCAACCATTTAATCTAACACCTTTTTAAAAAACTAGTTCATTTCACCTTAATAACGGAATATCAAATAAAGCAAGTTCTAACATGAAAATAGAAGATTTTGTTTTTTTAGGTCATAAAATTTCCCATCTTAACATCAGATGACCATGATTCTTGGTGTATACAAAATGCAGCCCTGATATGAAATAATGATTACCTGAAGCCATCGAGCATAGTGGCATACAAATTGTAAAGATGTAAACAGAATATCTAGATTCATGTCATATATGCAAACAATTCACCAAAAATCATGGACATGATACTGCCAGACCGGCGATTATTATTGTTTTACTAACACTACAACTGGTTTGTGCACTTTAAAACTGAAAAACTACGCATGAGCATCACTAGAGCGATATCAAACTAAAATGAAACACATCTTAAGTACTAGTTAGCTCTTGTCAAATCATATTCTCCTACAATCTAATCCCATTTAATACTTACTTAACATTACCTACTATATCTTTTTTTTAGTTTTGGGTGACACAAAGAGATTGCTATTATATAAGTCGGGCAAACAAGCTTTACCAATTCTCACCACACTTGATACATGAAAGAAGCACCATAACTGCAAAATACAGTTGTCCAATGATCAAAAAGAGAATTAAAGATTAATCTTCCAAATGTGAATAAAGTTATAACTGTATAGCAATATAAATATAGAGGACAAGACTCAGGGCCTTACTGGAAAATGACTGTGCAACGCTCAAGCCTCTCCGCCTGCCTTGCCAGCAATGGTTGCCTTCTGTGTAAAACAGGTAAAGGAATGATGGGTTAATCTTGATAAGTGTGCAAGTCAAAAGAGTTAAAAGGTTAAATGTGGTATAAGCCAATTATGACTCTTGATTTGTTTATTTGTTCAGATGTACATCATAGCTTGAATAGGAAGTTATTTTTCTAGTATCAATAGAGGGTTAAGAGAGTCACTCTTTGCACTGTGTAATTTTTGTTCTAAATAATAAAAAATTCGGTAGTCGGTTTACTCCAAAATCCCATGTAGTTTTAATTTCAGACTAGCAGCTTGAATAAAAAGTTATTTTTCTAGTACAGAAAGAGGGTTAGAGGGTCTTTGACTTGTGTAGCTTTTGTTCTTAATAACATTGAAAGAATCGATAGTTGGTTGACTCCAAAATCCAGTGTGTTCTTATTTGTGTTCATTATAATATCAGGTTGTGTGAGTGTTTATCAAGATCTGGGCCAACAAAAGAAAGCTGACGAAAAAGCACATAAGCATGCTACAAAAGCACAAGTATAAAAGACCTACCGGTTCAATTTTTGCATTGCCAGTCACTGCTGTTCCTGAAAACCTGTAGAATAATACTTAAGATTACTGCTTAAAACTTAAATGGAAACTAAAATTGATGATACAACTAATTAATTACCTGAGTGCCCTTGCTTTCTTTTTCTCTTCTTCTACAGGATCAGCACTAGAAGCCGCTGATCCAAACCTAGAAAGTCTAGCCTTCTTTTTCTCCTCTTCCTCAGTAGGTGTTGATCGAGTAATACCAAATCTGATCAACAGGGAAATATAACCATTAGTAAGCAAATAAAACAGTGATAATTATGAACAAAAAGATAGTGAGAAGTTGTATCCTCTAAACAACCTCTCTGCTCTCGCCTTCCTTTTTAGCTCCTCAGCTTTCTTTGTGCTATCCAATCCTTGTGACCCAGGCGCTGTACCAAACCTAAAAAGCAACAGGTCCTAACTTGATAAGTTCAAATGATCCATCATGGTTTACGATGAAAATAACAACCGAGTTAAAATGATTCAACTGACTGATCGCCGTTAAAAATAAAGATCACGAAAACTACAATGTTATAATGAACTACATAATAAAGATCAACTATATGAGATACAGAAAAGAAGAGAGCTTCTGCACCTAAAGGTAACAAAGTCGTTTCGTTCAGTCTTTCCAAAGACAAATCATAACAGATAACTTCCAACTCAACTCCAAAAGACAAATCTCGTAAATGAATCATATTATCATTTCTTAATATAAACCACAAAATCATATAATGGTTTAAAGTATCATATATTATACTCACTACAACAGTACAACCACAACATCTGTTACAACACGCCGAGCTACAAACAAACAACTAGCGATATGCGGTTCCTCCAAATAATTGCAAACCAACGAAAACCAAGCATCAATAGCAGTAGTAGACTGATACTAACACGCAAAAGTTTCACAAACTGTTTAACCAGGCAAATTAAGTCACCCCTATCCCTAACTATTTATCACAAAACACACCGAGCAGGTTAAACCACAAAATGAAACAGAAGCAAGCAATTCCACACAATTCATAAGCTGCCTAAACCAGTGGCAAAGTTTGGACGTAAACCGGGGACCCGCGCGCAAGTTTTCAGACAAAAACGGGTAAATTTACACTCCTAAGCAAAAAAGTTAAACATAAACCCTAACCCTAGCTTAGCATATAGAATTATTCCAAGTAAAAAATATGCGTACATATATAACTACCTCTCGGCACGAGAATTCCGTTTTTCTTCTTCAGAAAGCTTAACCGGCATACCGAACCGCTCGGCACGGCGAATCTTCCTCTGAGTATCGGTAACCGAAGCACCGTCTTCGGTGTTGCTGTTATCAGCATCCGTCGAAACCGTAGCCGGATCTGTAGTATTCGCCTGTGTTGGTTCCGAATCCACCACGTCTTTGGATGAAGCTGGTGCTGGTGGTGTATCGGTGGAAACGGTTTCAGTTGTTGTGGGAGGGACCGGGTCTACGGTGTTCGCAGGATGATTGTCGGTCGTTGTTGTGGTTGTAGCAGTGGATGCCGCCATCGCCGTTTAGGTGCAGAGGATTCGATTGATAGATGAATGATATGATATGATGAACGTGCCCTAATTTGTGAATGGTGGTCATTTTGGGATATATTCTCAACCTGGGGTTGTTAATTGGATATTTTAGAAAATAAGGGGTCAAAGTGCACCTTCTCAATGACAAAAAGGCTAACAACTCACAATTAGGGATGACAATGTGTCGGGTTTGGGTATTTCCAAACCCATACCTGGTTATAAAAGTCCATCTCAAACCCTTCCCAAACCTGTCGGGTTTTAATCGGGTAATTACCCGTCGGGTTTCGGGTTTTCCCATCGGGTTTCGGGTTTCCTAACGGGTTTTGACAAAATACTTGTCGTGTATACCCGGCTCAAAACCCTTCAGGTTTCTACCGGGGTTTTGACAAAATATAACTAATCGATTACAAATATGGTTACCATAAAGGTAAAATATTTCAAATAATTGGCACAAACAAGTTTCGACAAATAATATATTTAGAATATAGTATATGTATAATATAATAAGCTATATCAGGTACATCGGGTATATAATCAGGTAAATGGGTTTATGTTATCGGGTCGGGTAATCGGGTATATTAGAAATCCCAAACCCGCGAAAAATTTCAAAACTATTCCCAAACCCTAAGGGGTCGGGTATTACCCTCCCATTTATGTCGGGTTTCGGGTTTCCTATCGGGTTCGGGTTTAATTGCCATCCCTACTCACAATTTTTCTTTTTGAAGCCCAATTGCAGTTTTATCATAAATAAATATATAGAGGGTGTTTGGGATTGCTTATTTAACTCTAAAAGTGTTTTTTGTTAAAAATACTTATTGGTTTCTGGCTTTTTGAAAAGAAGTTTTTAAAAAAGTGTTTGGATTAGCTTATATGATTGGAAAAGCCATAAGCACTTTTTAAAAAATGTTTGGCTTAGCTTATTTACATAAAATGACCAAAAAGGCTAAAGGGTGGGTAGATTAGTAAAAATCCAATCAAAAAGCCAAAAACATTTCTGAAAAGCCCCAAATTGGGGCTTTAGGAAAAGTGTTTTTTCAAGCAAATCAAAAAGCCAAAACAAAAGGGGCTTTTACATTTGCCAAACACCTTTTTTGTTTATTGGCTATAAGCATTTTTCAAACTCAATCCCAAACACCCTCATAATATCTTTTTTACTTCTTTTTCTTTTTTTTGGTATTTTAGTATATATCTATCAAAATTAAACTCTATCAGAATGGTGCGGGAAGCTCATATTGAACGCGAATGGAGCTTGTTCTCTTCACTTTCTGGGCCCAAAGCAGTGCAGTCATTCCTTGAGTCTTCTTGCTACACTATTTAGGTATTATATGTAATATACACACACACAAAACAATCAACGGGATAAATAAAGATTTTGAAGAGCGGGTTACATGCAAGCAGTGAGAGAGAGAAGTTGTCATTGACCACATATCGTTCTTGACGGGAAGAATTGGGGGGGGGGCCTTAGTCAAGCTCGTGAAATGAAGCTTGGCCTTGAGCTTATTTATTAAACGAGCTCCTACAAAAGTTGGATCTTGTTTAAATCCTGTTTAGTTAGAGCTTTTAACAAACCGATCTTAAATAGCTCACAAACTGTTTGTATCATGTACACCGGTTTAATTCATTTTATGATTTACCCCTCTAATTTCCATTCTGCAGGCTGCAAGGAGCAAATTTTTCTCAATTCCATATTTTTCTAAATCAACAAACTAAAATGGTTTGGAAAAATATATAATTTCAAGAATTTTAATAAACAATATAAGTTGCATTTGCTTGAAGTTGATATAGCTGTATATCCTTTTCCTTCAATCCTTTGTTACAGCATTAAAATCACACAACTAAGGGGAAGTCACAAGATTGGTTTCTTGATATTTAATATGATAGGTCTCACCTCTCAAGTAGTTAGTTTCCTTTCCAAACCTCTAAAATCATTAATAACTAAAAGATTCCATCAAAGCATTTGGCATATATGAAACACAAAAGAGGGCCCTTATAAATTAAATCTTACATGAAGCATCATAATCTACCACCAATAAACTTATACATCTGCATACCAACTTATGAACTGTTATTGTCAAATCTTATAGTAATCAAATATGGTTTCCTGAATATTTAAAACCCTCACAACAAATAATATATATAAACAACAACCAACATCCCACCTGTGTCTTCCTGTACATAAACTTCCATGATAAACTAACCATCATCAGCATTGGTTGAACTGTCCCGATTTGTTCCCTTTACAAACTGTCCTCTAACACGCGGCCTTTGTTCCGCCAGTTTCTTTCTGTTTTGATATCGCACCTATCAAATTAAAACTCAAATTAAATCCGTAATCGTGCAAATAGACAACTGAGCTAATATTATTGTTAAAACCAAAAATAAGCCACCTTTTGCTGGAAGCATCTAGCTTCTCTCTTTTGGCGGAACTTAGTCAATGCCGCCTCTCTCTCTGCAGATTTCTGGCGGGCTCTGCTACCACCACCGCCGCTAGCATCACCACTTACGCTTTTTCCCACTACACCAACATTACTTTCTACATTTGTAACCTCCAAATTCACACCAGTGTTACTCCCATTATGCACATTACTTCCATGCTTGCTACCTGAGCCACTTCTGTTCAAACTATGATTTTCAAAGTTACCTTCAACGGGCCCACCCTTGATATTTGATGATCCACAATTTGGAGCATCTGCAGCTAACTTGCTTAAACCAAACTCATCATGTTTGGACAATAACGGCTGGCCTGTTGCTATGTTATGGTAATGATGAACATGGTGATGATGATGTATGTGTTGAATGTGGAGCTCTTGATGCAGATCACTAGGTGTGGTTCCATCAGCTTTCTTTGGTATTGCTTGCTGAAACAAGCATCAAAGATTTGTTTTAGTAAGTTTCAAGTATTAACAAGAAACAGAAATGTGTCATTACTCTCATTACCGACCTCACTAGAGCCTTGATAAATGAGATATCCATCAGAATGAGCATCATGGTTGGATTCTTTGTTCAAAATACTAGTTCTATTATCAGGTTGAGAACAGCTTCCAGCAATGCCAGGTGTACACTTCACAAAATTTGAGTTCGTGTTGTATCTTCAAGAATTCAAATTACAATCATTAGAAACGTAAGTAAATGGCATCTTATCAAGTTACAAAATTTCAGACCTTGTGAAGGCGGAAAGCTCTGAATGTCTCAGAATATTACAGCCACTTTGAAGTTTTCTCTCATCAATTTCAGTTGCTCGAGGCCTCTTTAAGCCAGACTCACCAGCTATGACTTCCTTAAAATCGTCAATAACCTTAGTATTTGCATCCATAATCTCTTCAGGTACCTTTTGACCCTTGATTTCTCCATTTATCATGTGAGGATCAGACATTTTGCCATCTTTGATTTTGTGTTTCTTTGAGTCCTTACTTTTGACTTTGAGTGTAGGGTCAGTTACTTGATGAATGTTTTGTTTCATATCATTATGTCTAATAGGAACGTCAGATACGTGAATTGCAGTTTCTTTAAAGTTTGCACCATCACCTGAAAAACAAGACATGTTTCATGGAAATAGGAAAAGAAATGTTTCGGATAACGTAAGTAATTCAGATATCTGAATACCCAAACAGGGTTGTCCTTCCTGATCAATAAAATCCCTTCTTGGGTGTATAACTAGGCCACAAGTACTGTCTTGGTCACATGGAGATGCTGCTTCTGGGCTCTCAGGTTCAACGCCTTGCTTTGTCCAAGAACTCTGCATGCAATTGCTGAATCAGACTAAAATTTGATAAAAATGATGATGTCATGCAAAAGTACCTGAGTGCCACTACCATCATCACTACCATTATCAGTGCTTCCATTTTCATCCCCATCTTTCTCACCGTCGTTGTTGCACCTTAAATTGCTTTTTGAGTTTACAGATTTTTGAGCTTGTGTGCCACTTTCGCTCCCACTACCACTAGACTGATTGAAACAGAATAATTTTTCCAACAATTGGAAATAGTAATGGTAACATGATGCAACATAAATGCAGAAACAGAGTAAATTTCTTGAAAATTAGCAAGTTGAAAATTTTATGGATTATACTGAGTATATATGTGACATACACTGTGACACCTCCTCCAAACGTGCTGCCAAAGATTTTTAAGCTCGTTTTTACGAATAGGCTTCACCAAAAAATCTACTGCACCCTTTGATAAACACTTAAAAACTAAACCCATTGAATCATGAGATGACATCACTGCACACGATCTCATAATGAATGGTGGTTAATAGCATCAATTGGTACGCTTTTGCAGGATATAGCTAAATTTGCAGTAAA
Organism: Bidens hawaiensis; assembly: GCF_021521415.1. Lineage (NCBI taxonomy): Eukaryota > Viridiplantae > Streptophyta > Magnoliopsida > Asterales > Asteraceae > Bidens > Bidens hawaiensis. The sequence continues at coordinate 709,652 of NW_027491973.1, read as the reverse complement.
TTTTGTTTGTAGAAAAGATCAAACAAGGTACTTACTGATCACAGGGACATTCTTGCGTGACTTGTGGCTCATAATCTTGCATAAAAGACCAATTCCTGAAAGTAAAGGCATGACTACTTCAGTTAAAACAATGTCAATGTGAACGGATAGGTTTTCCAAAATCTTCCAGGCTTGCAATCCATTGGATGCTTCAATAACTGCCAAAAAAGACGACACAAGAAAATAGAAAGTGTTAGATGGTCACCAGCAGATACAGTCATACAGGCATGAAACGAAACTTAGGAAGTATGATAACTATATACACTAATGCATTAAGTTTTCAACCTAACCTTCATAGTTACAGTTGCGGAGCAAAGCCGTGACAATGTGACGAGTACAATCATCGTTTTCAACCAGCATGACCTTAATGGATCTAACATGGAGAAACTGCTCCCAGTGAACCAGTGACCCTTGAGGCTGTTGCTGAGGTGCCTGAACAGCAGCACTACTCTGCACTGCCCCCTGGAGTTCTTCTTGCCCATTAACTACAATTTTACTACTTATCGGTTCCTCACCTGCTTGCGAACCTGGTCCATTGCCCACAAATTCATTCACATCTCTCTGATAGGCAGCTTCCACTTGACTATTCACCTGCTGAAATCCCTTCCCTCTTTGGCTACAGCTCATCGATATATGTCCTGCTATTTAAAAACCAGAGATTATGAGAAGGTTGGAAAACTATAATGATACTTGTCAAACCTTTTAAATGCAAAAAAATAAGCAGCACAAAGCAGCCACATCAAGCAACCAAGGTATCCAATCTCTTCAAAGATCAAATACAAAACCTTCTGCCCTAAAACAAATGCAAAACATCCACATATCAATCTAAAAACACTATCAATCAACCAACCAACCAAAACTAAACCAAACTCTTCTGTACCTGCACGAATGACTTCCTAGACTCACTATTCATCCCTGTCACAAACAACAAACAGCAGATCAACCAACTCTATCATTTATCAATTACTACTTCAATTACAAAATCCAGTAATTACCTGACCATTTCATGCCAAATAAAACTAAAATCTTAACACGAAATCGACATCAACTAAATCCAGCCTACAATATACTGAAAAGAAACACAAAATCACCTCAGTCAAATACTACTTCAATTACAAAAATCCGGTAACTACCTCACCATTTCATATCAAATACAACTAAAACCTTAACACAAACTCGAAAATCAACAAAATCAAACATACTAATTACAGAAATGAAACACAAATCACCTCAATCAAATACTACTTCAATTACAAACTCCAGTAACTACCTCACCATTTCATGTCAAATACAACTAAAATCCTAACACTAACTCAAAAATCAACTAAATCCAGCATATACTAATTACAAAAAGGAAAAAAAATTCACTAACATAATTAGCATATAATAATACTAACTAATTGTTCAATAACCGCCGATAATTCGGTAATCCTGAACAATTACTCTAATCTGTTATAATTAAGATATGAATTACCGGCAACAGGTTCGGATAACCGAATCGGATTGGCGAATAATCATGAACAAGGCGATTGGATTATGAAAGCAAAAGCTAGGGTTTGGCAGCAAAACGACAAGTAAAAAATCTGGCTAAAGGAAAATCAAATGAGATTGACTGGTGTAGAAACAGAGGGACTGGTTATTTGAATTGGGGTAAATTGGAGGACTGGAATGGGAGATATTGAGGGGGCCTACTTTTGGATGACGTGGAGGAAGTATAGGTTTGGGATGGGACACGGTGGATATTGATTGAGTACGTGGAGATGGATAGGGTGATGTGGAGTGAAGGAAATGGAGCGGTCCAGATGGATTCGAACCGTATCATTCGGGTGGGGATAGTGGAGACACGTGGCTGTCGCTTGCGTGAAAAGATTAAAGATATTTTGTGATTTGAAGTTTGTGTAGATCAAACCCCTCAACTTTAAAACTTTTTTTACTTATAGGCGCGTTTATTTTAAATGTTTTCTGGTTTATTGCTTTTAGAGTGGTATACTTGTAATTAAGATATAAGCCGTTCTAGCTCAGTTGGTAGAGCGCGTGGCTTTTAACCACGTGGTCGTGGGTTCGAGTCCCACGGATGGCGGTTCTAAATTTTTGTAGTTACTTTGTATTAGCATCAAGTCTTTTTGGTCGTGGGTTCGAGTCCTACGGATGGCATTTTCTCCTTTTGTTGTTACTTTGTATTCGCTCGACTTGCTTTAAAAAAATCAGTTTAAGGCATATTTAGCAATGGAGGCGATGACAGCAACCGGGGTGGTGGTTCTAACTGTACTGTCTATAACTAGGGCAGTTGGAGACGACGGTGGTTTGCAATGGTGGTGTCAAACATGGTTGCGTCGGCGGATGCAGTTACAATGTTTTGTGTGTTGTCGGTGATGGCGACAAACAGTGTTTTTGTGTGTTGCTCGCCCATTTGAACTCATTTTAAGTTAACAAGTGTCTAATGAATGACCAATTTTAACCAGTTGTGTGATTTATATCAACCCAGATTGACCCGTTATATAATTCTTACTGACTCACATGAACCTAAATGGCTAAATGTAATTTTATTTTACACAAATCAACTGATCAAAAGACGAGGCATGATTGTGATGCTTAGCATTTGTGTGAATGACAAATATCAGAAAAATATTTTGCAATATAAAAATGAAAACAAAATAATAGTATTCAACAATTATCCAAAAGGTTGCAATATAAAAATGACAACAAAAGAATGTATTCAACAATTAAAAATAATCTTTCTGTATAAATTTTTAATTGATGCATACATTCAAACAAATATACCCTGTTCTATAACCTTCTGCCTTATTTGAGAAGAATACCAGAAGCTATAAATTTTGCAAATAGTGATAATGTGTGTTATATACATAAATAAATCAAACTATGCAGCAGCTATCTTTTTAAGATGGTATTCATCTATATTAAGAGCTTCCAACAACTTTGGCCATGATTCCGGGATCCCTCCTGGAAGATCAAACTCCATTAATTTCCCTCGCTTTCTATAATAATCCTCCACCGGTTCACTCTGTGCATCCAAACACAAACATATATCTATCATTCATCATAATAAACCTCCAAAACCGATTTATTAAAAAGTTGAAAGATAATACCTTTTCTTTATAAACACGAAGTCGCTCTTTGACAACAGGTTCAGTGTCATCAGCACGCGTAACGAGCTTTGCGGCACACTGCTGAGGTGGCAGAAGCGGAGGCATTCGCATACCTGGCAGCCCATTTTCAGCCATTACATCGATTGAGGCCACGTTGAAACCTTTACCACATTCACTGCATATCCTTCTTCCCAAACACTTCTCAATCAATACATCTTCCCTCAATTTCAGATTCACCACCAAATCAATTTCAGTCACCTCATCAAGTATTTCCTAACGGAAACAAGCATTTAAGGTTACAATACATAGAAGTCAACCTGGTCAAAGTTACCGGGCCATGTTAAGATTTTGATAATGGTAACTTGAATAACAAGACGCTTACAGCTTGTCTTATCGTTCGTGGAAAACCATCAAGAATGAACCCTGATTCTCCTCGTGATTCTCCAACTTCGAGTCTCTTTGATAATAAGTTGAATATGATTTCATCTGAAACCAATTTCCCTTGATTTACCACCTCATCAAGCTGAAAAACATAATGAAGAAACTGATTTATATGCAAACGATTAAATGACTTTTCCAAACTTTTGACTTAAATATTTTTATCTATATATGTGTTATATAGATGTGAGAGCTAAGCATCACAATGAATTAAATCATGTCCAAAACAAAGCTAAGACCAATGAGATATCGATGCTTGAAGTTGTCTGGTCGGCACAAAATAATTTATGTGAATTTGCGGTACCACTACTCATGCGCGAGTTACTACTCTAGGGATATTCAAAAAGCTCAAGGCTTAAGCTCGGGCTCGTGGCTCGCTCGATAAAAGTTCAAATAAAACTAGCTATAAAAAGTTGATTTGAAATATCCTGAGCCGATATGGATCATTTTTGTAACCGAGCCAAAATCGAACCAGGCTCGGCTCTAGTCATGGCTCGGCTCGTTGGCTCGATCTTAAGCTCATATAACTTCAAAATTGAGTTAGAGCCTAGCTAAGTTGCCCCGTTTAATTTCGAGCCCGAGCTCGAAACCACCCTAGCTTGACTCGGGCTCGACTCGTGAACAGCCCTATACTACTCTCATGCATCCGCCATCTCCTACAGTACATACTACTTAGCATGTCGTACCCTAGTAGACAGACGAGTTCTTCAAAGGGAGACTCAAAATTTATTTTGACGGGCCCATGTTAAACACCAATCATCAGTCACAACTGTCAACAAATAGTTTGCTCGTTGTGCAGTCAAAGTAAGCATAGTTGAAGAAGTTGAAATTTTGTCAAGACAACGGTTCTCGCATAATCTCATTTATAAAAACTTTTAAGTTTTATATTATTTATTATTGGTTTTGTATACAGCTTTGTACTAGTCTATTTCTCACGAAACAACGAGAATATCGTTATTATTTATTAAACACCCAAAAATCCTGAGTTCAAGTGTCGTGAATAAAGTAAACCGCAGCAATTGATAAAACCTAAACGTGTTAATATTCATGTCAATACCTGACGTGAAAGAGGACCAGAGGAAGACAACTCATGACGGACGAGATCACCGGTGGCGATATGAGGGACACCGAGAAGATCAGACAGTCTGCTGGCGTACGTACCCTTACCAACACCAGGACACCCTAAAAACACCCACTGGAAGCTTCTAGAGCCCTTGGGATCACCGGTGGATTGGATTAATGAAGCGGTAGAAGAGTTGGTGGAAAGTGATCTGATGAAGAGAGAGTTGAATTGTGGTTTGAGGAATTGGCGGGTAAGGGCCGCCATTGGTGTGGTGGATTCGAACAAGACAGAGTTTGCAGAGACAGGACAGAGGTGGAAGTCAGTCGTCCGCACGCATAGACCTAACAACGTGTGCTTGTTCCAATTGGTCTTTATATTATAATAATACAAAAATATTATAATATCTTTTCTTTTAATATAAGTCAATCAATTAACATGAAAACAAAAAATAACGATTCCACGTTTGTGTCATGGAAAACATCGTTCTCGTCCAGTTGTATAGTTTACGAAAATAAAGTAGGTTAAGTTACACGGTCATAAACTTATTATTATTATTAGACGAAAATTTTAATTAAGTGCTATGAATTTCTTTTGGTTTATGCACGCTTTAAGAAATGTTAATAGTAAAAACTGGTTCAGACTGCTGATATCAAGCCGAGCTAGCTCCGTTTGTAAACAAGTTAAGCATGTCACGTCAGCTTGACTTGGTTTGACACGAATTGTTTTATCTTTACTCCATAATTTTATTGTATATATGCATATGTAATTATGTATATGTATGTTTGTAAATATAAGCAAACAATTTATGATATTTGTTCAATGAATTTAAATATTTTGTTGATTCTGATGAGTTTATATTATTTTGTTGTCCTAAATGGGTTAGAAAACCTTTTATCTTTTGTTGATTTCATTAAGAAATGGAGCTAGCTCGGCTTGGTATTAGCCTGAACCAGTTTTTATTATTAACATTTCTTAAAGCATGTATGAACTGAAAAAAATTCATAACAGTCAATGGAAAATTTTAATAATAATAAGGTCATTTTGTCTAATAATAATAAGATTATGACCGTGTAACTTAACCTATTTTATTTTCGTAAATATATAACACTAGTAGGTTGACGATTAACCCTCGCGTCATGGCTGGGGCGTCTTCATTATGTCTCATATGCTGTTAATTCAATGACATAATGTATTAAAGTCTACCCTTTTAGGCAAAGGCAATTAACCAAATCCAACTCACTCATGAATTTCAAATACAAAGCACATGATATTGTTATAAGTGAATGTGTAAATAAACCGTTTTACACCCCACCACATCATGCGACTACATCTTAAACGGGTAAGGTGAACATTTGGTTGTACTTTATCTCGGAAGGCCCCCTTTGCAACCTTGAAGTAGAATAATCATTATCTGATATCCTTGGTGTTTAACCTCCATGCCGTTGCATCTTTTTATTAAAAAAAAGAATGCACAATTATAATACAATAGTTCAATAACTGTTTATAAAAATGAATAAAACAAGCATCTCGCCACAAATTCTTATACTGTATAAACGGAATAAATATTGCGCAAATTTGTAGGACAGTCGATACAGCAGCAACCGGAAGCTTCTCTCCAGAAAAGTTTTTAGATATTAGCTGCTTAAATGAAATCTGACATCAGCAATATACAACACATAAGTATTAATACACGAAGTGTATGTAACATTAAATACAATTTTTAAGGTCATTTTGGTATAATTTACAGAAATCAGGATTACCTTGTATAGTTGTACATGTTCACAGAGACTGCAACTCTTTTGCAGGCACATACTGAACCTTGCAAAAAAGATAAAACTAAATTTAGTTGTAACATCAACAACATATAAATTATACAATAGGAATGTAGTAGGTGTGTCGAAAAAAATGTATATCATCCAATAAGTAAGCCGGCAATAATAATGGGTCGAGTGAAACCTAAAAGTTTACCTGGTAGCTAGAAGTAATTCTCAGCATGTTAGACCTGATGGAAAGAAAAAGATGAAAAAGATTATTAACTATTATAACAGATTTAATATGAAGTTTAATTGACAATCTTTATGGAGAAAGAGAAAGAAGGATGTACAACCTCTTTAATAAACTTCTTTTGATGCTATTGATCCAGCAAAAAATTTAAAACCCTTTCTAACAGATAGTAATGAATGATACATCATAGCTAAATGTTGTACTATTAAAAGCTAACTTCTAAAGGTAGTTTGGTATCTCCAAAGCTATCAGCAAACCATGTTTGTAGTAAGTCGGCTCTCAGAATCTGGTAAACCTATCGCCTGAAGAAAATTCAAAAATTATATTATGTTTTAAAAATAATTTAAATCAAATTCTAATTCATATGAACCGATCAACCAACGCCAAATTATACAACAAAATAATCGTCAGCAGTTTAAAACGAATCATTAATTAACTCGAATAAAAGAAATGCACAAACCTTTAGAAGCTTTTTATCGATTTATAGCGTGAACGTAGTAGAAAATAAGCAAAGTTTCTCATAGCCTACCAGTTGTTGCAGCTAAAGTTCAACACCTATGTAGAAGTGACAATCAGATATAGTTATGCCCAAACACATGGTTAAAAAAAACTGATCATTCATAACACGCTAATTAAGTAGTAACTTCATCGAATTAAGTCACGACAAATCATCTGCTTAACTTTACAAATAATAAGTAACTTGTGTAAATTTACAGGGATAGTCAATACAAACATCCATAAGTGTAGAAGAAAATACCATTTAGAATATAAGCTTAAAGAAGAGCGATATCAATTTGTAGAGCCTTATCACAATCCTTAATCACATGTTTGTGAGGCTCCGTTTGACTATAGCAGCACGCACGATACTGCAAGGAAAAAAATAGCAATTACTAAGAAGCCTAATAAGAAAGAGTCTCAAAACAAATTAAAACGTTGCACGCCAAATATCCTGAATTACACATAACTAAGAGCCGAGTACACGAATGGGCGAAGACATCGACAGCAGAACGGAGTGAGGCGTCATTCGATTTGCAAACCTAAAATCAAAATCAATTTCGAATCAATTAGCAACATGTTAATTGGTTAGGGTTTATGATGGCCTCCGTCGATCAGAACAATCACTGCCATCGCCATAGCTTTCGAAGTCGTACTCTCTCTCTCTCTCTTGACTCAAAAGGACAAGGCGGAGATGACGACGAAAGTGAAATTTTTGGTCCAATAGAATTTCAGGAAACGCACAATGCACCATGTACAACCCAACAATGCAGAAACCTCTCAAAATTATAATGATACTAGTTGTTTGACCCGCCGGGATGCGGCGGGGTGTAGTCTAATTTTTAGTCTCTTTGTGTATTAAGGTTCGCAACACTAACTAAATAGCCGTACACTTAGGACAAAGAAGATTTTCGCATTGATGACACTCTCAAAAACAGAATAAAACACAAACGACTACCTAACAAATTGTGACTGTTTCGCGGTAGGGGTTGGTTCATGGGTAATACAGCCAAGTGAGCTTTGATGACATTTTCAAACATATTACAATACAAATGACTACCTAACAATTACGCCTATCTCACGATAGGGGTCGGTTCACGGGTAATACAGCCAAGTGCGATCCTTTTGCATTGTCTAGTAACACAAAATGACCCGCCTGCAATCAGATTAGTCAAGGTAAAGTCAATATGGTCAAACCTAAAGAGTCAACAATCCTTAAAGATGATTTTGGAGATGTACCTTTGGGACTCATGAAATTTAACATAGGATTAGACTCCCATAATTTGCTCGCAAGAGTTTCTTTCCATGTTGCTCAGATTTTGATTTATATTTTGGCTTACAATCCATTTCTGATGTAACAGCAGATCCCACCAAAATTTTATGTTGCACACGCTTAGGATGCTTTCATAAATTAAAAACACTGGGAATCATTAACAGATTTGAAACTTATTTACATTTTACACTCTCAAACATGATGATAAACTTGCTTTTAACACGTATTTACCTGCAAAATATCCTCCTAAAGAATGGCTGAGCTAACCATCAGTACTTTTGACGGATGAAATCTGGCCTGCTTGAACCACCACCAACTGCCTAAAATCATAAAGAAGAATATTATAAGAAATAAGAAACATATGATACTGATATAATATAAAAGATAAGAGATATATAACATAATAAACTCACCCAAGTTGATTGATTGTGATCATCCTGATTTTTTGTAAGAGCATCCAGACCTGTAATATGAAAATAATATTTAAGTGATCTATTATTTTTTTCTTAGATTACCATTTGATTTGTTTGTAATTATAAAACAAAAAACTGATAGCATTTAATTCTGTAAGAAGTACCAGAACCTAAATCTCATTTATATGCTATCTATCTAAATGGTTTTTTCCTTGTTTAGATATAGTTTTATGGAACACAATACCTGTTGACATGGTCATGGATGGCAAAGAAAGTTGGGTTGACGAAGCCTTCTGTTGCAGCCGTGGATTCCAGCTGATTTGAGACCTGTTAAATTGTACCTTTAACATTAATAATCTAATAATTTTTTTAATGGCGTGTTGCGTTAAAAGTAAACAATTAATATGTTGGTTACTTACATCCCCACTCGGTGTCTAACGAAAATGTGATGGTGATTATGTCTCCAGGTATCGTTTCATCACCAATGGGGTGTGCTTTCTCTGGCCAAGGAGTTATGTGAACGGGCCTGTGACCTGTCATTATGAAACGCGTGCAACGTTAATAGAATAATGTTTCGACATTTTAGAATAAAGCATGATTTGAAGATAATCAGCCAAATATAGGTGCACAAACCGGTTTAGTTTGGTCAACAAAAGTCAAAACCAATTTACGATCAATTTTGGTTCGAGTTATGATCTGTTTTGGCCGGTTTCTGTTCCGGTGTCGGTAGTGAGAATTACAAAGGGTTACAAACCTACACTTTCAATCGGTTTCAAACCGGCTCGGCTTCAGTTAGATTTTCAGTCGGTTAACCAGTTTTTTTGCCCACCGATATGTGAATAAGTTAGGGGTAATGACAATACCTTTAACTATTGTTGTAGCTTCCTTATTGTCTTGCCTAATTTGAGTGTCTCTCGACCGCGCCTATTTTATCTCAAAAGAAGTCATAAACATTGAGATTAAGATCAATTCACCTCTTTCGATTTGACATAGCAAAAAGAATTAAGACAGCAACAATACTTTCAAAAACCTAAACAACTAACTAAGAAAGAATATGACTAACAATACAAAACAAACAACATAACGCAACTACTAAAACATCTATCACAGAACTAAGATGATTATTAACAGACAGAATGCATTAATAATTATGCCAAAGACTACGCTAAATAATAAACACGATAGAACTGACCTCAAAAAGAAACACAATTCGATAGCAGGGTGAGAGTGACTCCACAGAAAAGCAAGATGTTAAATTAGACAGCACAACCCAAAAGAACACTTAATTCCCCTCGAAAACTGCAAATTAAAGAATACATCTACAAGTGAGGTCGGGCGTACTAACTACGGTGATCGATTCATTGATGGATCGAAGATATAGATGCAAAGTAAATGGAGAATCGAAACGCAGTCGTCGAGCACCACAAGCTCAGTCAAAGGTTTCCGTTGATCGTTTTTATTTATAAAGAGAGAACCGGATAAAGAAAATGATCGGTGGTGGTGTCATTGGAAACAAAAGTGAGAAGAAGATGAAAGTGGAATGCCATTGGAAGAGTTGGGCGGTTGGCGTAACACGTAATTGAAACTACGTGGGAACATCTTGCATCAACTGATACTATAATTGATTAAACAAAAAATAAATAAAAGTGATGCATAACGTACAACTCCTAAAGCAGAAAGTTAGATGAAAATGTTATATTATAAATAAATAGAGTTTGGCTGTAACAGAAAGCGTAGTTTTTGTAGGAAGGATAGAAAGTAATCTTGTCCAATGATTTTGAACATGGAGGGTTGATATTAGTTTAGGTGGAAATCGTGTGTGAAAATAAGGGAAGAGCATTAAAGGAATAACATATTTGTTGATTTTCTCTCTCCACATGCAAGACACATGCCAAATTCCCCAGTCATTTTAAATCATCCATAACTTTTGTTGGTACATGTGTGTCAGTAGTTCATAGTCTAGCATTTGTAATCGAGTCTGTAATGCAATTATGTTTTGATTATGTTTATTTGTGTAATACGCGAAGTTGTCAACAAGTTCGCTATGGCGAACTTGTTGAACCAGCGAAGTTATTGACAACTTCGCCTGTGGCGAAGTTGTCGTGTTTATATACTATTTCAGCGAAACAGTTTGTGTTGGTCGTTTAGGGTTTTGTTTCAGTTATTCAGTAACCGAGTTTCGTGTCATAGTCTGTAACAGTGACCTCGGGTCACGTGTTTGTTATCAATATAACGTGGTTGGTTTATTGCTTGCGTGTTCGATCTCTACATACTCTACACTCGTATCTATCTACGCAGGGATTCCGCACCTGCGTTGTTAGAGACATCCCGTGTACGATCCGTCAGGAACTTACAAGTGGTATCAGAGCCTTAGGCTCTTACGCTATGGTTCGAGATCTGCGTTTTGGTGTTTTTGTCACGTTTCTGTGCGTTTCTGGCCGAACAGTTCTTCAGGCGAAGTTATTGTTCATCAGGCGAAGTTGCCGTCACTGTTCGTAGGGTTTCAGCGAAGATATAAGGTCAGGCGAAGTTATGAACAGGCGAAGTTGACTTTAGGCGAAGTTGACTTCTCGGCGAAGTTATGGTCAGGCGAAGTTATGGCCAGGCGAAGTTAGCAGCCAGGTGAAGTTAAAAAAAAAAAAAAAAAAAAAAATTAAAAAACAAATTCACCATAATAACGAGTGTCTTTTTATCTTTTATATGAGTACCATATTGTTATATAAAAATTAAAAAAAATTAGTGAGTTTTTTACGTATTGTGTTTTACTAAAATTGTGTTTTACAAAATTGTGTTATGCAATTATATTTATCATTGTGTTTTTTTTTCATAGTGTTTTTTACATTGTATCATACAATTGTGTTTTTTATTGTGTTTTTATCATTGTGTTTTTTTCATTGTGTTTTTTTTTTCACTGTTTTTTTACATTGTGTTTTTTAAATTGTGTTTTTCATAGTGTTTTCCTTTGTATTTTTTTCGGCGGCCGTTTTCCGATGACTTTTTTTCGGCGACTTTTCGGTGAATTTTTCGGCGATTTTTCCGGCGATTTTTCTCAAGAATTGTTTTCCGGTAACTTTCCGACGACTTTTCCAATGAAATTTTCCGACGAAATTTCCATAGATTTTTCTGCGTGAGGCGGCGGCAGTGGGTGACGGTTGTGGTGGCGGTGGGCAGTGGAGTGGTGGTGGTTGTAGGAGATGAGTGAAGATGTAAGTGGGTTTTATGTAAGTGGGTTTTTGAAATTAATTTATGTGGGTTTTGAGATTAAAGTAAGTGGGTTTTGATATAAAAGTGTTAAGACTAAAATACCCTTCTTCCTAGCCTTCTTAGAAAAATCAAACTTCTTATTTGAACCTAACCCATATTATAAATAAATAAATATTACAATTTAAAGTTATAAATTAGGTGAGTGAAGTGAATCATGTTTTTATGAATAAAAAAAAACATGCTAGTGGAAGTGGAGGAAGGCATCCTAGAAATAAGTGGCCATATATGTTCAAGCAGTGCCAAAGTTTTGACGTGAGGGTTAGGAGGCTAGACTCAAAATGTATTTAAAAGACCAGGGGGCTTAAATTGGTAAATTTACATTATATATAAAAAATTCAGACAAAAAGCAGGTAAATTTATATTACTGAGCAACAAAAACAGGGGGCAGAGCCACTCCTGACCCTAATGATCCTTCGCTACGAGCACTAAGGCTATGTGTTGTAATTTAACCAACAAGAGTTAGTTAAAGCGTTACGTCAATGTCACGTAGACAGAGATGTATCACTAGCTCATTCTTTAACTTGGTTGTTGTGGGTTAAATAACTTTAACCAGCTAGTTATACGATGGTGGAGCAAATAAAGTAACAAAAACAAATTAATTGGTTGTTTACGGGTCGCCCCATCTTCCATCGTTAAAGAGATTGTTACCATCATACCATGTTAACACAACCCATTAACACTGTCCCCATAACGTCGCCACGTGATTTAGCCATCATTAAAAGGATGCCACATCACCATGACCTAGGGCCATTTGCTTCCACAACGAGCAGCAGTAGCCTAAAGCTCATTAGATCTTACTAGATTCATTACATTTACATGTGAAACATGTTCCATATATATTAACTTAATAGTTTATATACCAAGCTCAAAAATGTGGAAATTTATACACAGGGCCACGTGTAATAGTCATATTTCCACGTGCAAATTTTCATACCCGCCTCCCTGTCTCTGTCTCTGCCGCCGTCTCCAGCTCCACCGGCAAGTTTTACACCTCACTCTTAGTATGGTAATGCCTTGTCACCAATAAATATAGGGTTGTAAGATTCAGTTTCGTAGTTTTCTATCATTCTTATTAAAAAAGAATGTGTTTAGACATGGCCGGCTCCGAGAACTCTCGGAACATTTTGGGTCCGGGACAAGTGATATGGATTTTTGTGTCTTTTTTAGATTTGGTTTAATAGTTTAAACAATTATTGGTTTTTGTGGGACAACCCTATAAAAATAGAAAAAAAGAACAAGACACGTAAAAAATACATTGTGTTATTTTCAAGACTTAAACTTGTGACCTTTGCATTTTCTTACAATGGTTTTCCAACTAAACTGAGGAAACTTTGATGTCACCAATTGGATGTATCTATACTATTTAATAAATAAGACTTTCGTTTGCCATGTGTTCACTCATCAGCCCTCCTCACCCTCAAAATCCCGCCTTCCACCCCACTTATTTTTACAATCAGCGCTCATCCCTTACCGGCCCAATTTTGACATTATAAGTTTATAACCGATTATCATCTACACCTGCCAGCTTTAGATTTTCAGTCTTAAACTAGCCTTTCCATCGATGCCCTAATCCTTGAATCTCTCGCATCTATTTATTTATTATCGATCGTTTTCAATTTTCTCGCTCCCACATCGTAATTCCATAATCGATCTTTCTATCTGCGATCTGTCCTTCAACAACTTTAATACATGGTTCAACAATTTCAGTTGTGTTGTTCTACATCTTTATTCAGGTTAGGGTTTATTTGCTTTATGTTTCAAGTGTTGATTTGTTAGATATTGTTTTCTTTTTGTAATCTTCTGCAATCTTTTTATCGAAATCAAAATCTTATAAATTTGTTTGTTAATTGCAAATGTATTTAGTTTTTCTTTGGCCCTGGTCATCGACCATTATTTAGGATAAAGTTAGTTGTAGATATTTAATAGGTAGAAACATTGATGTATATATGTAATGAACTAACACGGTTGAAAATAATGAATATTTTTTGTGATTTTAGAATTCCAATATGCTGTTGCGAACGGCCTCTCCCATTTTGCATGCCATTGAACTTATATTGGGTTTAGTTTTTACTGTTTTAATTGTTTATTTTATTAATTTAAATGAAAGTAGTCAAAATTACTTTTTGTGATGCTTGATGACAGTATTATTGAGATTGGTCAATTACTCGTCGTGTGAACATTTGAGTCCATGTTTTAGTTAATATTTTTGGACACATAACTTAATGATTGAAGATTAAAGTATGCGCTATAAAGTGTAAAGTTTCTTCTGATCGAGACCAAACTTTTATACCTCACTCAGTTTGTTATGTTACTTATGTTGGTTGTAAACATTCTTAATATTGATTCATACTTCTTTTATTTGACTGGCTATTTATGCTGGAACTGGTAAATAATGGGTCAGAACTTAAATCATAAAATGGCATGGCTACAATCCTTACATGTTGGTTGAAAGCTCGGGGTAAGGCATTATCCCCTGATGCTGAGATGGATACTATTGTCATGCAACCATTGTTTCAGGATGGTTCAGTGAGCATCAAAACCCGTATAGTCATTGTCTTTTTTACTTCTTTTCATACTGTTGTTATGTTAATATCTTCATGGTGATTAGGAATGTTAACTCTCTTCGCAACATGTGAATTTATAATGGCTTTTGATTTTATATTGATCTTCATTACATTTCTTTTGCAGACAAAGATAACAAAAGAATGTACTTCAATAACCTTGTGTGGCGAGGTATTCATACTTTTGATCAAAATATAGATAATACCATTATATTAGATAATTGATCAATATCTAGAGAATTCCATGATCTTATTTTTGCAAAAACATACACATGAATTGTTATTGATAATCAAATTCATTACCAAATTTGTTTCCTAGAATTAGGGATGGGCAAATAGTACTGGGTATTTTCGTACCGATACATAAAGTTTTTAAGAAAACAGGATCGAATAATTCGGGTTCGGTACCAATCAGTATCGGTGTTGGAGTTTACTGAATTTTTGCCTACGATACCGGTACCAAACCAAGAATTTTCGGTACCCGTACCGATACCAAGTTTTTAGGAAATTCAGGATCCGGTCCGGAATGATACTGAGCTCATCCCCACCTAAAATCATTGCAATTTGCAGTCAGTTGCGTGTTATACTAAAATCATTGCAATTAGCGTTATTACCCTACTTAATTAAAATCATTCTCAAATTCATTTTTATGACTTTCTATATAATTAATATCATATATAAATAGTACAGTTTACACACCAATTATAGATCTCTAACTTTAGCAGGTTGACTCTTTTAATTTCTGTTTGAACTTTAAATGTCAACTTATCTTATTTACGGAGTATATGTTAACTGCAAATTTCGTGACGTTTTATACAAATATTTTAGTCCTTGGAAAAACCATTTTCAAAAATAACAAAACTTGTCAAATTATTTAAAGCGTCAAAAGTTTTTGCCTTGTGTGTTATTCAATTAATTGATTTTTCAAATTCAAATAATGTAATCACCATCTAAATAACTGTATCTGATTTAGCAAGTTGACTCTTTTAATTTCTGCTCGAACATTATATTTCAACTTACTTATATGGCATAGTAATATACAAATTATGAAAATTATATAACTGCAAACTTTCTGTTACAAACTTATTTGTACAAATTTTGTGTCTAAATTACATGTAATCGTTCAATTACATTACAAACTTATTTATGTTTTACAAATTCCGTGACATTTTATACAAATTATGGAAATTTCGGAGAAGACAAATTCCATTTTCAGTTGTCTTACAATGACAATTAATAAATGTCAAGGTCAATTACTATAAAAAAATGGGTTGTATTAAAACATCAGGTTTTCAGTCTTGGACTACTACATGTGACATTATCAAGACTCAAAAGCATAAAGAGAGTAAAATTATTAATATTACATATGGTAAAGTTACAAATAGGATTCTAATGTTAGAAATTTATGATTTATATTTAATGTTTGTAAATATTAATGTAACTTGATTTATTATGATTTAATGTTATTCATCGTTTTTTATGTTTAAAAAAAACCTTTTGACATGATTAGTTTGCATAATTTATAGTGTACATTTTATTGTGCAACAAGTCTATCAATTATTCTTTTCTTATAGCATGACCATTTAATATGATCAAATAAGTTCTCTGATAAATCAATAATAGTTATTATAAAGTATTTATATCACAGTGTATCTAATGTTATATGGTAACAAAGGAAATATCTCATGAAATAGTAACAAACTTTCAAAAGTGTTTCAATTAGGTCACTCATATATATTTTTTTCAAATCGGGTCACAGAATCTTCAAATCGAGTCTTACTGATTTTTGTGTGTCAAGAAAGAAATAAAGGATAAGATGTGGGGGTTGGTATTTGCAATATATGTAGTTAAATTTTAAAAAATTTAAAAATGTTAATTATATTAAAATTCAAAAATATAAAATAAAATCTACGTCGTCACTCAACGTCAACATAAAAAAAAGATAAAAAGATTTCTTATGTGGAACATAAAAGAAAAACGCTAAAAATACATGTTAAAACATTTAATTTAATAAAATATGAAAATTTAATGACTTAATTGTAACAATTTTTAAAGTTAAGTAACCTTAATTGAAACACTTTTAAAACTTGATTACTATTCTATGAAATTGCCCCGGTAACAAATGCAATTATTTAATCAACATAGTTTTCTTCTTAGGAGTAGTAAATTCCTTACTATTATTATATGTACATATTATATAAACACAGGACATCTATGATCTATTATATGATATTTGTCGATTTATGATCAATATAGAAGTCAAAAAGATATTTCAAATGTTTTGAACTTACAAAATTAAATTTGTTAAAGCCGTGTTGTACACGGGTATTTAACCTAGTAATCTATATATACTACTTTTAAAATATATAATTTAAACAAAAAAATATTTGGGCCCCTCGAAAGACCATTCCCGGAGCCGTACCCCCCCCCCCCCCCCGGGTCGAGCCTGTGTTTAGACATGACAATCGAAGTGTCATAATCCCTAGATATCTCATAATCAAGTCATAAAAGGTCATAAGATGTTATAACAATTAACTGTATACTGACATGGGCATGGATGTAATTATTTTCTACTTTACATTATGTGAAGAAAAAATTTGTTTATAAAGAAAGTTTGGATAAAACAATTTGTATTGCATATCTCAAACATAGCCATGATGTTACAATATTATTCAAAATATAATTAAAAGAGTATCAAAGTTTTCATGTGTTAAAGAGGAAATAAAAAGAATAGAACTTGTTTGTTGCTATTCCACTCTCTAAAGTAAATATGATTATATGATGATCAGTGTATATATAATGATCATGAATATATTTGAGCAAATTGTAGTGATAGTCATGTTAATAGTGAGGTCGACCATTGATATTTTAATGATATTTATGTTTATTATAATGAGATCGATCATCAAAAGTGACCAATGAATTTATCATATATGAGAACATATGAATATAACATGACCGTCTGACCGGTTAGACCGCGTTGAGTCATTGATGATGTGAAATGCATTGAATAACCAATAGACTCTTCTTGATAGTTAAACATGCAATGTTTGCTATATAGAAAAGTCAATTTTTTACCAACCAATTAGTGTGTGAATACTTAGGATATTCTGGAAGTGATAAATGATTATATAACCTAAACCAATACCGTTTAGTGTTTAAAAATCGATGTATCATCTAAACGTTTATCTAACTACAAGTTTGTGAGTTTTGTGGTTTAGCCTATGAGATAGCAAGCATATTATTTTTTATTATCAAATTTAGTTTGGTAATAAGGATGAATGGATTCCCAAGTCATCAGCGATTCTTCTAATAACTGTTGGGACTTTTTATAGTTTATATACACTAATGAATTTTGTTGAGACAATCAAAACTTCTATATTTGATTGCAAAGCCAATAAATTATTTGAGAGCAACAATTCTGTTTGTAATCGGGCACATTGTATTACATGCAACAATATTAACTCACATCAAGCCAATAAGTTAATTCCTTTTTATTACAAGTGGTTTTGGTCTAAGTCATAGCTAAGTACTTCGCATCAAGGATTTTGTTTGTAAGGTATATACTGTAATTGATCTATCATAACGTACAAAGATGGGCCTCAAAGAAGGTTGAGAATATATATTTGGTATAAATATATGAGTAAATGCTTAAAGGCATTAGGAAAAAAGATTGGATCACTACTTATTTGTTCGCTTTAGTTAATTAGTATTCTCAATATTAGAGGGAGATAGATTTGACCACAGTTGATTAATTTCTACTTTAGTGAATCAAGATTCTCAACATCAAGGGATGTTTGAGATTGCTTAATTTTATGTAACTTATAACTTTTTAAGAAAATTATGAGGTATATGGTATTGACTATTGAGAGCTTTAATTGGGAATATTGTAATTTATTGACTTGTAGAGAAAAGTCATAAAGAGGGAAAATAAGAAATTCCAGTAAAAAAAGAAATAAAAGCCTGACTGAATATGAGTCTTTCAACAAGATTCCATTCTTAAAACAAAAATCCATTTTATCGTGATACATGAACAATATCAGTTTATCAAGTCTTGTCATCTTTAGAATAAAGAAGTCGGACTCTAGTTTGCATACCTTCTTAGCAGTAAGCATATCAGCTCATTTTCGACAAATGAGACATTTGTAGTTCAATGCGCATATGAATCAGGACACCTCATTTACGTTGGATTTTATTAAATCGAGCAACACGAACAACACTGATAATTTTGTGGTAACTCACCACAACTCTTTCAATATTATTAAGAACAAAAACTATACAAAATACAATTACCGTCTATTCATAGACCGGATGATAGAGATTACTGAAAGCTTGTTGCTCTCGAGTCTTGAGGTTGAAACTTGTAAATATATGTAATGATACTATGCAACTCTATGTGTCAATAATTTCACCTTAAGATTTTTACAAAATACAAGTAGTTTTGTTTATATCCAATAGACTGGATGATAGAGATTAGTTAGATTCTTCTTCATGCGACAAAATAGTTTTATCGAAAATAGTTTCACTTTCACATGTTACATCTTTAGCTAATAGTGTTTGCCATTTTGCCTACTAAGCAATTAGAGCATCTCCGAAATCGACCCATTAGACATGTTTCACTTTTAGCTAATTGTTTAGAATTTGCGTTGTTGGTAGACATACCCGGATTAACTCGTTTAATGTGTTGCATATTAAACATAGCCCAAATCAACTCATATATAAGTGAATTGTTATTTCCGCTTTCTGCCTATAAAACTAGTCACAATTGTCATATCTTGGTTGATTTTTTGAGCATTGAGTTCCCACAAAAAATTTACAGGAACGATTAAGCAATCTCATGAATCATGATCAATCAACAACATCCTTGGCGCCTATTTACGCGAAACAAACAAATAATATTTCTAATGTGAAACACTTACGAATTGGGAACATGTGTAAATTTACACATGCTTCATGTAATAGGCAGTAATATTTATGTGTCCTAACGTGTGTCACGTATAGAAGATTTGTCGTTCAAAAGAAGGGAAAAAAACATATTTACAATGATGGGTTACATAATATATTAGAATTAAAGTTGTTTAGTATTTCTAATTAAAACTTTTAACTATTAACTTAATAGATCTTAGAGCATTCCCGACCCGTCTCCCATCCCAATCTCTATAATTACACTAAAAAACACTATGTTTTTCTCTCTTATTCAATTAAATAATATTTTTTATATCTTTATCATTACAGTTTTCTCTACAAATAAAGTTTCCTCAAATTTACAAGTAACTACTATATTTTCTCTCCCTATGCTATAATTTACAGTTTACACTCACAACCATCCAAACCTACCCTATAATTTGCAAACTCTTTTTCATATAATTTATTTTTGAGATGGGTTGAGAATGCTCTTATTAGATTAATATTTTAATAATAATTTAATATTTATTAAAAGTTTCTATGTTTTTAAACTAATATAATCTATATCATCGACGTCCACATATGTCTTCCTCCCAGCCCCAAAAATATGGAAAAGTATGCATACGGCCACGTGTAATCATATTTGCCACCAAAACTAAAACTTCTTTACGGCAAAATTTAAATCACTTTTTATTTTTATTATTTTCCGGCGACAGAAAATGGCGATTACTCTCTCATATCTCTCTCCGATCACTCGTGCACACCTATCTCCTGTTACTAATTCTCCACATAATAATTATACGTCTACAACAAGAAGTTATATTAATATTAATAACAACAAACTCGCCCTTACTTCTCAATCACATGCTCGCCGCCCTGTCTCTGCTTCAGTCTTCAGCTCCACCGGCAAGTTTTACACTTCTCTCTATTGGAACATATACTATTTAGGGTTTCGGTTTATTTCTCTATATATAAGATTACATGATATAGAGAGAGATAAGCTGGGCTGGGCCTGTGGTCTGACGGTCTCGATACTCGAACCCCGGACGCGTTCGTTTCACAGAATTCGTAGGAATTCAAATGAATTGGAATTTAAATCACATGACATGGCATGTGTTCGGTTGTCAAGGAATTGGAATTGGAATCCATTGAAGTGAATTCGTTGGAATCTTTTCTCGAGTTTTTTCTTTAACGAGAACAACAAATAAAACATTTTAGTTTTTTTTGCTTTTTTTGTTTTTGATTTATATTTTGAGTTATGAATATTTTATTATTATTTTTGAATATTTTTTTGAGGGTTTTTGATCTTAATGGAAAAAAGAAAATTAAAAAAAATAATAATAATAAAAAAATCATAACGCAAACTATAAATAAAAAATCTAAAAAAACTAAAATGTTTCCACTGTTATCCTCGTTAAAAAAATAAAAAAAAAACGATTTTAATTCATTTGTGGATAGATTACAACTCATTTGTCAAACAAACACATCAAGAAGGAAATTGGATTTCAATTTCTATTGGAATGTTCAGATTCTAAATCCAATTCTTTCCAATTCCAAATCCTATGCAAATTCCAATTTCACTTGCATTCCATTATGTGAAACGAACGCATCCTAGATGGAATTGGATTTCAGTTCCTTCCAATTCCAATTCCTATTGGAATGTTAGGATTCCAAATCCAATTCCTTCAAATTCCAAATCCTATGCAAATTCCAACTCCAATTCCATTCCATTCCATGAAACGAACGCTCCTTAAATGTTCCATAACTCTCTTCTCTCTTTTTATTATGACCCTAATGTTTGATATTTATGTAAAGTGGAGGGTTAATTGTTCAGGAACTTCTCAAACATTGGTTGAAAGTGGTAGTTTGTTGGAGAGAGTAGAGGTGTTTGATTTGAATGGGAATTCGGTTTTAATTTCTGATTTATGGAAGGACCGGAAAGCTGTCGTTGCATTTGCTCGTCATTTCGGGTATGTTTATCGTCTTATTGAATTATGGTTTTTTATTGTTAAGGAAATGTGGTGTTCTAAATTCTAATTCATAAGCACACTGAACTGTAGATGTGTCCTTTGTCGGAAACGAGCTGATGTGCTTGCTGCTAAGAAGGTACACAACCTATTCAAAATAAAATCTAACTTTTTTCATTCTAGAATTGATATAGACTTGGACTTACTTGATGTTTCAGGATAGGATGGATGCTGCAGGTGTGGCGCTTGTCTTGATCGGGCCCGGTAGTGTTGATCAGGTCAGTTATGTGTCTTGATCATCTTGAATTTTTCTTCAAGATTATTTTTTAGTATGGTAGTCAGTTTCAACCCATTTGGTTACAATTAATTTGGGTTGTATATTATCTTAAGGATCGGGTCGAACAAGTCAATAGCCCCCGAAACTTTTGTGTTCAAATATTAAGATCAGTGTTGTAAAAATATCTTTGTTTTATCTAACATAATTAGTGATTTAGCACATTAATTATTTGTAAAGCTTTCAATAAATGGACAAATAATGTTTGTTAAAACTCAATCCGACCTGTTACCCAGCCAAGCCATCCATATGTTTTTCTATCCATATGTTTTTCTTGTATTAGTTTCTTTACATTTTTTTATTGATTATGTGTATATTCGGTGTGTATTATTGATCTTGTGCAGGCTAGAACTTTCTCTGAGCAATCAAAATTTAAAGGAGGTATATTTTCAAGTTGGATGATATGCTACCCATCTGACTCTACCTTTACTTCAACATATGGATAATTTTAGCTTAACTTATAGCACAACTGACAAGACACTTGGTGTTTGTTGCAGAAGTATATGCAGATCCTAGTTATGCATCATACAAGGCACTGAACTTTGTTTCTGGAGTTACAACTACATTTACGCCTGGGGTATGTATGCAATATGCTTGCTATGCTAAACTGTTTGTATTTTGTTGCAAAATTTTACAATTTTTAAGTTGTCATATGAAAACTACAGGCTGCTTTGAAGATTATAGAAGCATACATGGAAGGTTACCGACAGAATTGGGAGCTTTCCTTTGAAAAAGATACTCGTACTAAAGGTGGCTGGTATGAATGCTTACTATCTTAGTTGCTGTTTTATAACCAATATTTAAGATGTTAATATCATACTGTGAAAACATAAACTGCTGCAATAGTGCAATTGATGTGAGATTGGTTTTGTTGTCAGGCAACAAGGTGGAATCATAGTTGCAGGTCCAGGGATAAGCAACATCTCATACATTCACAGGGTGAGTCTCTGGTCTTGTTGGATTAATAATATTCCCATATTTCTTACCATTTTTTTTTCTTTTTTGTGTTTCAATGATTAACTATTTAACACAGGACAAGGAAGCAGGGGATGATCCTGATGTAGAAGAGATACTGAAAGCTTGTTGCTAGTAATGTTGTAAATATATACAATGATACTACGCTACTCTTTGTGTCGATAAACTTCATAAATTATTACAAAATACAGGTGACTTTTATTTATATTCAATTCAATAAATTGGATGATAGAGAGTAGTGTTACTGTTACAACATATTAGTACACTTTCCCAATATTATTATCTACAAAATAATTGTGGGTATGAATGGCTTACTTGTCTTCTATTCTCTCATTCCACTTTTTCTGTAACCAACGGTTCAAGGATCTTCTTGTGACCTTCAACCTATGCAAAACTGTTGGTCTTCTGTTTGGTGATTTTGATAATTTGGCTCCTTCTAGGGTTTCATATAAGTCAGGCTGTGAATTAAAAGGATTCTCCACATTGATTCGTATCTCAGTTGGGATTTTAGGTCCTAACGACAGAACCTCGAGCCCAAGATTATCTTTTAAAAGTTTAATTATAGCATCTTTTACATCAAATTCGCTTTTATCAACAGATGTACCAACTTCCTGAACTCCCAAGACTATGAACATGTCATCTCTCATAAATTCTCCTGCAACAAAAACATGTTTAGTCATAAATATGTAAATATTTATGTTAATAAAGAATTGTGACTGTTACCAGGATTGTAATTCTCTTTTATCATTCTCAAAACGGCTAGGACGACAATACGTGCTTCAACCTGTTGAATACATCATGTTAAGCAATATGCATTACAACTTCAATCATTGTGAAATCATATTCCGTTTAATTGCGTATTACCTTTGTGAGGTCTCGAAGATCAACAGCTATAGATTGGGTACCCTTCTGCAAATGTGATGCAACTTTCTCGAGCAGTAAACTGTGGGGTCCACCTGAATCCCTTCTGCTGGTACATTTAAGCTGACCTTGTGATCGATGGTTATCTTGTATTATCCCTTCGCACCATTCCTCTATCAGTTCCTTGAGATAGTAATCATTGGGTTTGAACCTACACAATTACAAAAAATATATATATTTCAGTAAAACACACAGCACAGCACAAGGCTTATGTGAATTTTGACACTTACCCTGATTTACGCATGTCTTGATATATAGAAAGGCATTGTTGAACTTCTATTAGGGATCCGTATCTGGTACGGGCCCTGAGAAGTGTGTTATATGTCACCTGAAATACAATAGTGTTCAACACTTTAGTATTTGTATAATTTAACCTATAAACATATAAACTTTGATTTCTTCTTGACAGATATAACTTAAGAGCATATTGTGAGAGGTCAAATTCCTCACCATATTTGGTTGTATTTGATATCTCTTCATCTCTGCAAATAATGAAAATGCCAAGTTCAATTCCCTTTGTTTTACACAAACCTGTAGATAAAATCATTTGTAATCAGGGCCAGATTGATTAAAGACGATTAGTCTACTAAAAGTGTTAATATTTTCAGATATGCTAGACGCCAAAGAAGCCAGAAAAGTTTGAACCTTAATAGCCGCTGTATATGCAATAACATCAGGTGGAACACCAGACTCATGCATGGTTTTCAAAACCTGCACTGAAGGGACAAAAGTTGTTAAGAGGTTATATGATGTGGATTTCTGCTACATGTTGCAAAATAGGTAGTTTCGTCTCTATCATCTGCCTATAAAACTGGTGACAGCATTCTTAAAGTCTTAAACGCTACCATATCTATTACCTGTACAGCATTCTTAACGTCTCCCGAGCCACCATAAACACCAATCAGAGTTGACCAGCTTATATGATTAGGGCTAAGTCCAACTGTCTCCATCTCATCCATTAAAGCTTTTGCAAGAAAGTGATCAGTGCCACAAGCTTTCATCAACACATTATATGTTGAAGCAGTAGGTTTAAAAGGAACATTAATAGCAGTTTGTGAACCACCAAGTGTCAAACTTCTGTTGGTCATCTGAAACAAGTTGTTTTTCCAATTCTGAAATAAACGGAAGGCTCTATCATACTGTAAAGCCTTAACACATGCATGAAGGAGGATGTTGCAGCACTGTGAATTCGGCATGCAACCAGCTGAAAGCATTTCTTCAAATAATACAAATGCTTGATCTACCAAACCAGATTTGGCACATGCACTGATTAGTGATGACCATGTAACTATATTTGGAGTAACACCGGCTTCAAGCATTTTGTCTTTCATTCCCAGTGCCATTTGCCACATTCTTGCATCTGTAAACACCTGAGATGTGATGGAAACAACACATGTTGACGGAAAGAATATTATTTCATAAATACAAGATACTGACTGTAAAGATGGATGTGGTACCTTAATCATTGTGCTGTATGTGAAGACATCTAACTTTAATGAGCCTTTTGATTCCAAATACTCTACCTCCTTATAAATTTCTTGGGCCAAATCAAGGCTAGCGGCAAGTGAGCATGATTTGAGTAGGATATTATATGATGCGATGTCTGGAGCAATACCTAGATTCTGAATTGGTAAATTGAATCAGTTAAAATGTTTGCAAAGTCCATTCAGAACTGAATCAAGACAATGAAACAAAAATAGTTGCAAAAGAGTGTGAGGACGAGAATATTACCTGCATATGCTTGTAGATATTCATTGTGTAGCTCAAGTCAAAGGCATTTACATTCATAAGACTGTTGAATACATACAAATTTGGGTTGATCTTTTGAGCATTTAACTCCTGCAGCAAATTCGCAGAAATGATATAATATAAGTGACCTCGTGATCAATCAAAAAAGTCCTGGATGCCTAAATATGCAAAACAAACAAGAATTAAAGATACCATTTTCTAATGTGAAATACTAACAAATGGGAACATGTGTAAATTTAATCATTGACGCCTAATGTACTTAAAATCGCATGCTTGATGGCAGTAGACAGTGAAGAATTTATGGAAACCATTTTAGACATTTAGTCAACCGTAAACATACAATGGTCTAAATTTTATGTACACTACAATTAGAATTTATATGGATTTAAGAACATACCTCATAAATGGTTCTAGATTGCAAATGGTCATGACAAAGACCACATACATCTATAATTGTGCGGTAAGCGTACATATTTACGCAGCCCAGTTTCTGTTTGGATGCCTCAAAAACAGTCAGTGCAGAATCCATATCAACCCTCTTTCCAAATTCAAGTATTGCAGTACAGAATACTTCATCAGAGCGGGTACAAAAACTTGCATACCTGCAAAACAAGAATAACAGACCAAAGAAGGTTTCAAAAACTATCTAGGTCAGTGAAGACTGATTTACATCCAGTCATTGTAAAGAAAAAAGAAAGCATACCTTATGGCTGCTTGTGGATTTCTTTTATTGACACAGTATCTAATAACCTCTCTTGGTTCCACTTCCTCTTCAATAGTTAAACCAAATCCTGAATAATAATTAAAAACCAAGTAAGTTATTGACTTAATGAGTATTCATGTATTATTGATAAACTATTTATGTAGGAGGACAGTTCAGATGATTACAAAGGAAACCTAATCAAATCATATCTTCAAACTATGACATTGATATAACGGTAAACCCTAACTAATACATATTCTCTAGTAATTGAGTTGGAAGAATAAGCGAAATGAGTTACCTATAGCAACCGAAACCTACTTTTTTATTAATTAAACTTAAAAGAACTAACCGAAACCTACTTTTATTAATCTAATAATGTCTTTAATTAATTTCAGATGCATCTATTTAGGGATTGCAATAGAACCCGAACCGACTGGAAAACCCGAAACCGGAAACATTTGGGATGGGTAATACCCATCCCATTCGGCTTGGGACGGATTTGGGATTACTTTTAAAATTTTTTGCGTGTTTGGGACGGGTATAAGATTTGTAATGTGCCCGATTACCTATCCGATAGCATAGCCCCGTTTACCCGATTATATACCCAAGTAACCCGACATATAGTATATCTTAAAAGTTGTAAAACAAAATTGTTATATGTATGATTTAGGGGAAGGTTCATGTACATTTTAATCTTAACATGAGTACGTAGGAAATAATACCAGTTTATATAAAAATGAAAACAGAAGAAAGAATACCAACTACAATATCAATCTATATAAACAATGATTTATAATAACAAAGAAAAAAACCAAAAAATTACAACAAAAGAATCAAAATCAAGAACAAAATAATAACAGCAAAATAACAACAAATACTTATAACAACAAATGAAAAAATCTAATAATAACAACAAAATATAAATAAGCAAATACTAATAACGTCTCATAATCGAAAATTAGCAAATACGAACAAAAAATAATAGCAAACATCTATAAAAATAAACCTAATAATAACAGCAAATTGGGTCTCACTGTTAAATGTATTTAATCCTGTTTCGTATGATTTATACCTTTCAGATTTTTGTACCTTTTAATCTCAGTTAATAGTGACAAGTGACAACTAATGATACTACTAACGGGTTGTTAGGATTAAACGCACACACGAAATGAACACACACGCGAAAGCAATAACGAATACGAGGATTTAACATGGTTCGGTCTAAACTGACCTACGACCACTGATGGCAACTAGGTATTTCTTTATTGAGTGATAAGGGATTACAAGTACATAACATCATATATATAGAGAATAGTCTAGGGTTTGCATCTTATTAAACAAGAAATCTAAACCGGGCCGGGCTTCGGTCTGGCCACCCTACACCCGTATGCCATTTGGACTTCAAATAATAAACCGGGCCTAAACAAAAAGGCCTACGAACCCAACACGGGTATACCGTCCGACAGGTAATTACCCGACACATTGCTATCCCTAAAACTACTTCAACTTGAACAAAAATTGAGGTCAGGAAACATTACCAGACAGTGTTTCCATCAAAACAACAACCTCATCCACACCGCCCAATTTCAAACCCCGTCTACATTCCCGACCAACCGCCCCCACAACCGACCGATCCGACACCACCGCTTCCACCGCCCCACCAATCCCCAACTTCCGAAACCCGGTCAAAACCCCAATCAATCTATCAACTCCCTCACTATTCCCAACCACACCCAAAAACCCCTTCAAAAGCATCTCATAATCTAACAATGCCGCAAACTCACCCGCCTTCACACCGCCACCAGAAGCAACAACCGTTTCCACAATCATGAGCAAATCATCAAACCTGGCGTCTTCGGCAAGCTTGGAAGCTAATTCGGCGTAGTAATTGATCTGGGTGTGGGTGTTTTTATGCTGTGGGCCCCATTTGAAAGTGGAGAATAGAGGTGGACGGTGGGTTTTGGTGGGTGGTGGTGGTTTTGGGTGTTTGGGTGGTGGTTTAGTGTGTTTAGGGAGTGGTGGTGGAGTGGAGACTGAGGAGGCGGCTATGGTGAGAGTGAGAGTGAGAGTGGTGGTGGTTTTCATATTCCGGTTAACCGGCGGGTTATTTGGTTGGTTGGGGTTGAGGACTTGAGGATTGTATTTGAAAGGCAGGTGTTGGAGGAATAATATTATAATATGAATATCTCCTTCCTACCCGTTAAATTTAGGCTTATGTTTACTCAAACGTTAGGACGGAAAGTTTGTTTATGTTTGTCGGTTTAATAACCAAATGAGTATGAACAAAGAATTTCGCTGGGTAAGATGGTTTAATTGTATTCGTGAACGTTTGATCATATGCTTGTTTAAGTTTGTTCGTGAATGTTTGTTTGCATTTGTCATGGTTAAGTTCGTTTAGATATATATGTTTGTTTATTATTAG
This sequence comes from Bidens hawaiensis, assembly GCF_021521415.1. Classification (NCBI taxonomy): domain Eukaryota; kingdom Viridiplantae; phylum Streptophyta; class Magnoliopsida; order Asterales; family Asteraceae; genus Bidens; species Bidens hawaiensis. The sequence continues at coordinate 681,019 of NW_027491973.1, read as the reverse complement.
AGGGGCCAAGGCACGTTAGTGGGTAAAATTCATGTGTTTCAAACTGTAAAACAAACCCACAACCACTTATGTGGCTAGCTTATCAAATTACAATATATGGCAAATGTTTACCGATATAACATGACCAATGGAGACCATTTTGAAGAATTAAAAAACACTCATTAATAATTAATTTATTACATATAAATAACACTAAATCTTCATCATTTTTATTCACTCAAACATATTATCATTTTTATTTACACTCAAACATTCACCATTTTTATTCACTCAGGCCCCTAATGGCTAATTTCTCAACGATGATCTTGGGATATTTATATAGCGAATGATTCTGATAATGATATTTTTTTCAAACGATAGTAGCATACAATTTTTCAAATACCTCATCGAGCGAGCTGAAGAGGACGGCACGAGGCACGACATCTTCATCGAACATTCCTAAAAAGAGTAGTGTAATTAAATTACACTATATAGTTTACAAATAGAGTAATTTTATTACTCTATTTGTAAACTATATAGTGTAATTTAATTACACTACTTGTAAAATAAATATAGTGTAATTAAATTACGCTATGTGTTTTATTGTATTAACAAGCAATTACGTTACAAACATAATTTCCATTTATTTACAAAAATGCCGCCGCCTCCTATTTTGTTTCAGTTCGCACGTTTTGCATATTTTTTTCATTTGTATGTTAACTTTACCCTATATATATATATATATATTTATAGATATATAGATATAGGATCAGGATCATGTGAGAACTTTTTGAGAATTGAGAACTATGAGAACCATTTTGGACCACAAAAAAACCTAAAAATAAAAAAAAAATCATAAAACAAAAAAAAACACAAAAATAAAAAAAGTAAAAAAAAACAAAGTTCTTATTTATCATCCCAGTTTCTAAAATATATCATAAAAAAAATATTATCGGTTTAGCTAAATTATACATATAAATATATGTATAATATGTACATATATGTACACACATGTTTTTTTCCTATACACATATGTATAATTTATGGTAAATGATAATGTACATATGAGTACATTACATAACTAGAGATTAAATAAAAGTATACATATGTGTATAGGTATAATACGAATTAAAAAGAAAAAAAATCGGTTTTTTTATTATACATATATGTATAATATGTATACACATGTTTTTTCCTATATACATATGTATAATTTAAGGTAAATGATAATGTACATATGTGTATATTACGTAACTAGAGATTAAATGAAAGTATACATATGTGTATAGGTATAATACGAATTAAAAAGAAAAAAAAATCGTTTTTTTTAATGAAACCGGAATAAAATATAAGAATTTTGGTTTTTTTACTTTTTTAAAATTTTCGGTTTTGTTTATTTTATAATTTTTTAAATATTTTTAAAGGATTTTTTAAGTGGTCCAAAATGATTTTCAAATTCATTAAACACTTCACCTGTCGAGCGACTTACAATTTCACATCTACCGTTACCGATCTTCCTCCGGCATGGTTTAATTGCTCCTTCAATTGTCACCGTAAGCCTCCTTTAATTCATACTATTTAGCGTCACCCCTCATTAATAGCTTTAAAATTGGCAGTTAAGGTTTTGAATCATCACGCTATTAAGTCAGTGAGCAGAGTCATGGTTACAATTATCTCTCATCATCATCATCATCATCGTACTCAGTATATCCCACCAATAGCAATGCTATGGTAGGGGTCTGAGGAGGGTAAGATGTAGACAGCCTTACCTCTATCCCATAGGGATAGAGAGGCTGCTTCCGGTGAGACCCCCGGCTCGATAGTAGTTTTGCATCAAGCCTTGGACATAAGGCACATAGCACTCAATCATCAGGGACACCGGCTGATTGGTGCATGTGCCCTTGTCTTTCGGCTATCAACGCCACCACATGATGCCTGATTAACCTTCCGCCACTTTTAACGTTATTTTCACGAGATTAGTAAAATAACGTCAAAATTAGTGCACTTTTACTTTTGCCCACCCGAGGGTTCACACATATATACATTATATGCGCGCACCGCAAGCAGGGCGTACAATTATCTCTGATTATCTCAATTCAAACGTCCCTTTGCTCTCGATCTCAAAATCATCTCTCTAACGGGAACCACCCATCGGATTTTTCGCCTGCAATCTCCATCGTTTAACTTACAGCATCAGGATTATTTCAAAAACCTTTATATCCATTCAATATTCATCTATATGATTGGCAGTGGATTTCGAAAAGGTATTATATCGTTATTCCTTCAATTTTATGTGATCCCCTTCATTCAATATATGAATGCATTGTGTAGCTAACAACCATTATCCCTTCATAATTGCAGTGTACCAATTTTGCCCTGGTTATCATTATTCCTTCAGCTGGTCAATGATTACATCGTTTTCCAAAAGTTATGGTAGATGGATTTTGTTATGTGTTTGTAGTACTAAATTTAGTTTCATAGTAATTGTTCAATGTTTATTACATCAAGTTATATAATGTTTTGGTTCATGCCCATTAAGTGTTTGACGATGTGTTTGAATGAAATTTAGGTTTTTGTTTGATGGTTATTTTTCTTATGTGTGCCTGATAGTGTTTGTGTACATTAATTAAGACTTTGTCTTGTTTTGTTTATGTTTATGGTTACACTTTTCTTAGTTTGATTAGTCTTTGTTATGTTTACCTTGCATGGTTTAGAAGAATCCTTTTTTACCTCCTATCCATGAGATGCAGCTATGTATGAGGGTTCACCGCCAACGACTTCAATACTTCCATCTCAGGCGACTATCAACTTCACTCCAGCCTCCATTCATTGCAACCGTTACAACCACCCTTGTTTATAATTGGTGATTTGCTCGGTTACATTAATCTTTAGTTGATGATATGCATATACCTTTATAAAACAGTTTGATATGGCTAAATCTAGCAGATATTGCTCTATTTTGTGTGTATGTTAGTTAATGCTTTAGCTGGAGTTTGTATTGGTATTTAAGCCAATGTTTATATCATGATTCTTTACTTTTATGCACAATCAGTCTCGATTACAGGTAACTTTATAAAGCTATCACACTTTGATCGTTTTGTTGAAGCTAGGGCTAATCTTATAACGAATACTATTACAAAAGTAGTAGCTGTGCTATACATGTATTCTTTGATTGTATGCCTTACTTTTGGGAATAAAAGGGTGTTGTAGGTTTTTTGTGTAATTGCAAGTGTTTTTAAGCTGTCAATGATCCTAGGATATTAAAGTTACCCTTAATGTTTCCTCAAAAGCTGGCAGTTGATGTATTCAACAAACGCCTCCTCATTTCAGACAGTATCACAGTAACGTAGGTTATTTTATATTAGTGACTATTTATTTGGTATATTTTTCAAGTATACAAATGTAATTTGGACTGATTTCAGGTTGTAACTGATCCGAATGAGATTTTTCTGGTTTAAGTGGGGAGCAGTGGAGAAGAAGGTCCACGTGGTGGTAAATTTGACATCACAATCTTCAACCGACCACAGGTCAAACTCCTATATAATATCTTACTTTTTATACATTTCTTAGTTGGGTGTGGTTTAATAATGTACTTGGGCTTTCGTATTCCTTCATGTTTTTGTTGATGCGAAAAGAGTAATTGCTTATGTTTGTTTTCAAGTTTATGTAGGGTTTGGAATACAATGCCACTAAAAACCTTCCGCCTCGAATTTGCATATGAAACGGGCATATGGAGTTAAAGCTGCTACCTGAGATCCTATATATGGCAATTTCCGTGCGAAGGTATATATTTTTGTCCAAAAATAATTATTTTTCTTTGAATTAGCATACTAAAAATATTTTTATGCTAGCCTTTAAATCACTACTAACCTTTGCTGCATCAAAAGAACAACTCACTACTCTTAGGAGCTCATGTATTAGGTGCTTACTAAGTTCAAAAGTATTTTTGTTGAGGAAATGATGTTTTTTCAGTTAATGTGGTTTGTTTGGGAGTGGGCCCACCAATTTTGGTGGAAACTGAGTTTGTTTGGTTCAAAGAAAGTCAACCCCCTGTTTTGGGTGAAACCCATTCGAGTTCTAACCCGGCTTTTTGGTCAAAAGGTCAGTTTTACCGGTTTGAAACCATAATGATTTGGGTTCAAACCGGTTTCAAGGTATTGGCTTAAAAACCTACTAAACATCATTTATGTTTTAAACGTTAGATTTTATGAGTAACCCATGATAAATAATTTTGGTATTTTTTTTGGTTGTGTAAGGTATGTTAGAACTGAATTAAAAAAAGAGTTAATTTACTGCACCATTTTTAGGTCATAAGATTGGCTTTTAAACTGCAAGCCCAAAATAAGAATATTAACCTTGCAGCTAGGAAATTCAACACATATTTGCTGCAATTTATACATTGTTAACATATACACCTACTTCTATATCGGCTCTGTTTATAAATGTAAGAATACAAATTTATGGTTATCTTTCATTCTTTTGTAGCATATTTATAAAACTGTTTAACAAATTAATAGAAACAAAAAATACCAGTACGACGTGCGGGTTTCTCACAACTCTTAAGAAACAAAAAAGGCAAATTGTCAAAAGTAGTAACCTACTTTTGTCATGTTTGTGTCTCATATAAACATAAGTAAACGAGTTTATAGAAAAATAATTCGTCAAGCGTCACATAATAGAAATGTGACAAGTTGGTTAATTATCTTTTTTAGAGTGAAGCTAACTTTCAGCTTTGCAATTTATGCAACGTCAAGTAATAAGTTTAAAACGGATGGAAGTAGGCCTGTTAACTATGTTGAATCACAACTAGAATCTATCAACGATACACTTGTGAACTCATTTTGGAAATTTAACGTAATAGATATTGAAGTTACATGTTTGTCAAATGGTGGATTGAAATTTAGTATAAACCGGCATATTTTGTTTGGGTACAAATAAGGGATAGTGTTTTATTCGGGTTGTAATTGGCCCGAGCTGGCCAATGGTCGGCTTGTTTATCCTAACGACCTGAAATGCCATGCTGGGCTCGGGCTTGGCTTGCCAAAAACTCGAGTCAGCCCGTGGCATGCTGAGAAACGTCTCATTTTTTTTTTAAATTTTGGTATTTAATGTATGAAAACTTAAATTGAGGCGTGTAGCATGCTCCTGCCTTACATTGAAGGAGGCAGCTTTTGACTTTCAAGGTAGTGATACTACATTTTAACTTCAAAATTGATATAATAATGTTATGACCACATTAGACTTTGTAACATCTAACAAAAAAGACATACCTGTAGTGAAGTGTGGTCTCTCTAGACAGGGCATTTTTAGAGCTTGACTTTCAAAAGTCAAACTACATATTAAAGCTCAATTTTGTTTGTATCATGAACGGGGCTTGTTATTTTACACTTGATCTCAGATGGATTCCGTGTTCTTGACTCCTGAGAGGCCAGAGCTATGTAAGGAACACAACAGGCACAATGGTATTTCTGCGCAAGAGTGAATACTTGTGGGTTCAGTTATCTTCTTTCCGTTTTGAGTTTATGTCAACAACTAAAGCTTCTAAATTTTCATTTGACTTTTGAGTATTAGATTCTGTATGATGCTATGGATGATCATCCTTTTTTTATTTGACTATGTTAATATGTGAAATCAGTACTTTATTTTATTGGCGTTTGTTGTTTAGGATTGATGTTAAGACGTTGATTTTCAAGTTTTTGTTATAAGATGAAATTTGGTTTGAGGAGGGACTAAGATGACCAAAATGTCCTAAATACCACATGAGGAGAAATCCGGGTAGTGAGAAAATATGTCATGTCAACAATCCATGTGGTGTGTTTGTTTGTGATGAGAGGCTGGTTTAAATTTTGTTAAATCTTCAACATTTTTTTCCAATTATGCGTGATTAATTTCCTGTTAGAATTATATATATATTTTTTTGCAATTCATAGATTTTGTATTTCTTTTCATATAACAATTCGTGTACATATAAATGAACCTGTTAGCTTCATACCGACTAAATCATATACAGTTGACGTCGGGTCCAATAATGGATGGAATTAACATATTATGCATACACTCATACGCGCTATACAAACTAATACAGCTATTTGTGATGGACGAGATAAAATGTTTAAAATCAAGAACGGATTGTTGGTAATACACCATATTGAATTTAGCATCAGTTGACATACCCGTTGCAACGCGCGGGCTCTTTACTAGTATATATATATATATACACACACACACATATATATATATATATAGAGAGAGAGAGAGAGTTAATTAAAACTACAATATATATCTAATTAGCACCCCTATTGTATCGAATATAACTTTAAAATAAAATAAATTAGTTTAAGACAAGGCCCTACCTAGAACGTCTCACTTTGATTATCTCCATTCTACCCATTCAAATAAACAAACCCAAAAAGTTCCTAAACCTCAAACCCCCGCCGTTAACCGCCGAACCCCATCTGTCACTGCTATCAGCATTCCTTTCACGACAGAGCAACAAAATACTCTCAAGTGCCGTTTGGAACTAATATTTTAATAATTTGTTCTGATGTTGTTGTTCAGTCTTCATTTCAACAAATAGTTAGTTTGTTTACATATTTTAATCATTCTCGTAACAATGGACAACTTGGATGATCACTCCTTGACCTCGGTTTTGGTAAACTTGGGCATGGTTGAGTTGGCTGCCGTCAGAACACAAAGTGTTAGGTTTAGAGCGATTGTATCTTACACTTAGTTCATGAGGATCTACAATGTTTCAGGGCCACCCTCGGTATGAAATTTTACTTTATTTACAACCTGACCACCTTTTGGTATGGTTGCGTAACCGGAAATACATACGCATTGGATCGTGGCGTTTGAGAGAACCGATAGAGCCTGACATGGTAGAGGTTAGGATAGATCTGGCTAGGTTTGGTATACACTTAACTGATTATCAGAATGCAGAACCCATTGGGGTCCATGGAACCTTATTTTTTGTGAAGGTTGATCATGACAGATTTTTCATTTGTAACTTGTTCATTGAAAGATTTAAAGGCCCTATTCCCTTAGCAATGCTCGGTCGCTACCGCCACCCACGGATTGTTCCCACATATGCCGGATTGGTGTCTTATAGGGCATCACTCACTCTCCCGAAAAACCTATAAAACCGCCACAAACTATATATCGATTGATGAACATTAATTAGGAGCTGATTTTTATCATTGAGTCGGTTTCAACACATGTTGTCGGTATCTATCCTTTGGAGATGGGAGATAGCGACCGTACAAACTTCCCGAGTGACATTCATCTCTATACAACAGTCGTCTCGTTCAGGCAAGACCCGTTGTACAATATACCATTGTCGATTCATACCATGATACCAAATGAATTTATTTGGGGTGACGAAAATCTTGCAGCCCTTTTGCTAACGCCTCTCTCGTTACCCGAAGAAGTAGGGTGGCCAATTACACCATGGAGCTCAAGTCCACAGAAACAGTGATGGCCATATGATTATTTTGGAATCTGGGACAGGTTTTGTGGATGGTTGGTTTCTTCGGCAGCTTTTAAGGGTATGACTCTTCCGTTTTGATCACGGTTTATCAAGTTATCATTTCGAGTTCATGTTACCCAAGGAATATATTTCAGATGGGATGTTCCGTTTCCAAGAACCTAGTCTCACGACTTTTGAACACAATGTTAATTTCACCCTCCAGGTGGATTCAGTAGCTCTCAACCCGCTACAACAAGTATTTCATGTGTTTTGGTACAACTTGGACACCAAGGAATGGGATGCATACGAAGACTTCATGAAACGGGACATACGACGACAACCCTCGTGGTGCCACGTTCAACACCAGGCCCTGCTTCCTAGGTAAAAATTTTGTGAAGATTTAATGCCAGAAGGTTAGTGTGTGAATAAAGTAATTTAAAGCAGGTGTGAGGGATTAACCTAGGCACTTACATGCATGATGTTAGTACGACAACTATTTATTTTGTATGATAGAGGTTGTCTAACTATCATTATTGTCTTGAACTTGTGGTGTTTAAGGGTACCACCCTAAAAAGCCTATCTACAGATATAGTATCACATCTATATGTGTAAGACAACGAAACACTATCTACCAGATAAGGATAAAAAAGAATCATACATAACAGCCGAAAGATTGTACATGGACCACCATAAGGACCACCATAAGGACACAACTGATATGCACCAGATAAGACGTTACTAAAGGAAGAGTACGATTAGTTATTTGACTAACTTTGTATGTTTCGTCTTATTCACTTTTGAAACATGTTGAAAAAGTTAATAATTTGGCATCAAATGATGGTCACATTTTAATAAGTTTTTTCTCTCAAAAGTTATTTTATAATGTTACTTTGATAGATTGTTATAGGATAAACGATATACATCGTTTTGTGACATGTTTATGTTAATCTACTTCTCAAACTATACATAAGATTTTTCGGGAAGCGACATATAGATAGATAGATTATAACTATAATCTATATTTAATATAGTAAGACTTTATGATAATTATTATACTATATATTAAAGAAAACATATTGCTTTCATTTAATATATAGTATAATTTTTCAACCTTAGTCATTGAATTTTAAATTGTTTCAATTTAGTACCCTCAAGTTTTAAATTGTTTTAGTTTTGATCTATGGTATTTCTTTTTGCTGAAATTTGTTTACTTTTCACTTTAGCATCTCAAAGTTTTCATGGTTTTAGTATGTACCTTAACATGTGTTTTTCTTCCCATATAATTTTTTGTTATTACTTATACATTTAAGTTATTGATTCTTTGGTAATCTTTATCATACGATATTTTAAAACTTTAGTATGCCGTTACGACATGCTCATATTTTTATATGTCATGCCGTTAAAACGAGGTTGTATTTGCAACAAGTTATGTAAGTTCCGATAAAAATAGAGTTTTTTTCGCAATAGAATAATTTTTTTGTATTGTAACCACATACCGAGTGTCGGTACCACATCAATGCCGTAATGAGCCGAACCAATACCAACCAAGTTCTTTTGATAGTTAGATAAACTTTTATTTTGTTGTGCCGAAGTGATATTCGTTAGATGTGTTTACGTATTCGTGTTTTATTATGCGGGTCCGTTGTCGACTTTCCCGTGCAAAGTGCGTCGAAAACACTCTAGTTTATATTATCAGACATGTGTAGTTTGAAGACCCCCACCCACCCACCCACACACACAAAATAAATAAATAACTTTTTGTTGTATTGAATATAACTATTTAATAAATAAATTAGTTTAAGGCAGGGCCCTACATACAATGACTTGTGTTGATAATCTCCATTTCACCTATTAAAACAAACACAAAAGGTGCCTAAACCCCCGCCGCTAAGCGTCAAACCCCATTTGTCACCGTTGTCGACAGTCCTCTTACGACGGAGCAAGAATACTCTTAGGTGCTGTTTTGGAACTAATATTTTATCATGATGTTGTTCAGTCTTCATTTCAACAAATAGTTAGTGTTTTTTACATAGTTCAATGATTTTTGTAGTAATGAACAACTTGGATGATGACTCGTTGGCCTCAGTTTTGATAAACTTGGGCATGGTTGAGTTGGTTGTCGTCAGGACTCAAAGCGTTAGGTTTAGAACGATTGTATCAAACGCTGAGTTCATGAGGATATACAATGTTTTAGGGCCGTCCTTGGTATGGAATTATACTTTATTTACTACCCAACAGTGTTATAAAAATCGCTGTCCCTAATTGGACGGCGGGGTGGGGACAAGCAATCAATCTGGATTATTTAGATTAGACTTTAATATATAGTTTTCAGTTTTACACACACATATTTTTGTATGCAATTTTCAGTTTTATACGTACATAAACACATTTTGGCCGGAAATTGGCTGGAATCTCGTCGAAAACCCCTGATTTCGGCTGGAATTTTGCCGGAAACCGCTGATTTTGACCGGAATCTCGCCTGAAACCACTGATTTTGGCTAGTACTTCATCAGAATAAGTCGATCAAGTCTGATTAAACCTGATTTTGACTGGATTTGACCATTGACCGATTAGCCCAAAATTAATTAGTGAAGTGACGACTAGCGATTATTCAGGGTTTAATCGGCGCATAGTTGGGATTTTTGCAACACTACTACCTGGCTACCTTTGGTATGGTTGGGGAATCGGAAACACATATGCATTAGATTCATGGCGTTTGAGAGATCATCGACATAGCCAGACAAGGTTGAGGTCAGGATAGCCCAGACTTGTGACAACCCCTACTTTTTGATTCATTAATTAATAATTGAAAATTTAAAATGCAGAGACTCAATTGTAACTAATAATTTATAAGCGGGTCAATTTCGTTAAATTATTAACGACTATCTTATTTAGTGATAATTGTTTTAAAGCGAACATTCTTGGTGCATATATGACATCGTTATAATAGTATTCGTAGAGATGCCCGTTATAAAACTGCTTTGTTATTTATCTTAAATAATAATTAATCGATTGCAAGAAACAATATTCGTTTTATTTAATATTGTATGAAGTAAAGTATTTAAAATACGTATTGAGATACTACGTTTAAGCTTAACGAGCTAGTTCGAATACACGGTTTGCCAACACGATATTACCAAATATCGACTAGGTTTAGCGTAAGACATAATTATCATGCGAAACATAGATATTAAATATTATAATATCATAGGCGGGTCAATTTTATAAAAGTAAACGGCTCGGTTGGGAACGTTAAACGTTTAAACAAGTTCAGTTCATATAAGTGATACCCACATAATTACCCTTTTATCCTCCTTCAAACTCTAAGGCTGTCTGCTATGGTGGGGGGCTTCGAAGCCCCTCCACAATGCCACGTCAGCACCACGTGGGCACTGGGGGGTATTGAAACCCCAGGGCATAATGCCCCTTTATGGCGAGGGGGGCTTCAAAGCCCTTTAAATAATATATTAAATAATAATATAGTAATACTAAGATTTAAATAAAAATAAAAACCATACACATAAAAATAAAAAACATACAAATAAAAAAATAAAAATAAAAACCATACAAATACAAAAAATAAAAATATAACTAATATTCGTCGTCCTCATTTGCATATTTAGCCAATATCTTTGCTTTTCTTTTTTCCATCACCACCCGTGTCGGAGGATCTAGATGTGATAGATCTTTCGTGTTCGGGTTTGGGTTTGGGTTCGAGTTAGGATCCATGGTTAATTTTTTGTTGGTGTGAAAATGATTATAATTTGGTGTGAAAATATAATTTGTTTGAGTAAAATTGAGAAAATGGTTTGAATTTATAAAGAAATGGTTAATTGTTATTATTATTATTATTATTATTATTATTAAGCGGTTATATTTTTGCCCGTTGGGGTGGGCACCCCTCCACCTTCCCTCTGCGCCGGTCGTCCAGACGGCGCCCTTCCTCTCCGCGCCCGCCTCCACCGCGCCTCCGGCGGTGTTCCCCCTCCATCGACGCCCTTCCTCCCCTCCACGGCGCCCCATAGCGGGGAGTCTAATTATTGAAACCATCTTATAGCCCATCTCCCTCGTTTTCATGTGCAGCCACTACCGAAAACCCTAGCCTCACTTTTTCAACTTTACACAAAACATGGAGAGAAAAGAAGGTCTGGAGCCTCCTTAGCTGCCACCTGCTCCGAAGGCGACCCCTCCTAGGAACGGCGGTGGTTATGGGAGATAACCTCCACGTCTTTGGCGAACTACTGCGGCGGCTTAGGTTCAACAACGACAGCATCAATAAATCACTAAAAGTCTTACACTCAAATATTGCTGAATCACAAAATCGATCAAGGTAAAAACACATTAAATTTATCTAATTTTCTTACATAGTTAATTTACGAACCTAGCTTTAACAACCCGTACGGGCCAGACTAATTACAAAATTTTAAGATCAATTTAATAAAGATAAAATTAAATGAACACCGGCAAATAATAAATATTAAGATCTAATATATACATATTTATTTGACAATAAACGCAAGTTGCTCGTTGGTAAGTGTCATGGCAATACTTAATATTATTACTATCCAGGTGCCCACGTGTTGCAGTAATGTATACGCAAACGCAACCGGTTTTAGTATATTTGTAACATTGCAACGGTATGTGCGTAACCCGATGATGGTATGCATTTAACATGACATCGGACGTGTAACCGCTGCTAATAAGCATGCCACGTAACACTTGTATGCGAGCAATCTGATATGTATAAACAATGTCATCCGCGTAAATGATGCTTGAATGCGCGTAATGTCACACCCCGATCAAGGGCCTAGGAATGTGACCAACAGTTGGTACCTATTTTGTAAATATATCAGAGTAGCAGGTTCATTTTAGCGAAAGTCTTTAAATATTAAAAATATTAATTTACATTGTCAAAATTACTCGGGAATTAAACACCCGAGTTTCAGTTTTACAAATAGTGATATCAATAATACAAGGATTTATAAGTATTCAAAAACGAGTCATCTTGAGCGATCTTCTATGACTCCAATCCTTGTATACCATCTATTGTCATCTAATTACCTGCAAGGGTGGGAAAAACACGTCAGCTATGTGCTGGTGAAACGTTGACTCGATAAAACAGTTTATAACAGTCGTTAAATACAAATATAGTTTTCTGTTCACAATCTCAGCAGGAATGCCTGTCCATTCCCGGGATTTGTACCACTGCCCTACACACACAATTCAAAGGTTCCGCGAGTACATAACCCCTGTTCGGAGACAACTTTCCCCTAGACTATGTAACCCTTATGGAGAACTGGTTATGACTGACTTGGTTTTGTATGCCAATTATCAGTTATGTTTGGATCCAGACACATGTGTATTCGGTCTGAGTTGCTTTTTATTATCTATTTTGTATTATAACGATTTTAGAGATTTTATCTCATACAAGCATTTATCAGACTCTTTGTAATAAACAACTAGTCTATTACAAGAGTAAAATCAGTTCAGACAGTAAAAGGTTAACGTGTTCACCTTGTATAACCAGTAGGTAATATCAGCCTCCTTAACTTCAGTATGCTATTAACTTATATACCATAATAGGTTTGCATAAGCACCTAGTTGGTAATATTTAGCAGACTTTAAGTCTGTTCCAATTCAGCAGACTCAAGGTCTGATCAGCAGACTCTTAGGTCTGATTTAGTTCAGCAGACTCGAGGTCTGATCAGCAGACCTTAGGTCTGATTCAGTTCAGCAGACTCGAGGTCTGATCAGCAGACTCTTAGGTCTGACCTAATCTTAGTATAGTTATAGTCGTTTATGAAAATACTTTGGATTTACATATGACGTTTGGAATAGCACGCTTTGGCCTAATAAAGGATATCACATTGGCAAACTTCTCCAGGTAAGCAAACGGGTCCTGCAGTTGATTGGGATGTATACGAATTTCTTTCCTTAGGCAAGAAGAGTCTACTAATGATACCCCCCCTTCCAGTTACTACGTGCCCGTCAAAATAATAGTTTTGGTAACATTACTTCACGTGGAAGCAACGTTTTTGCTTTATAAAACATTACTTGGAAAATATTAACAGTTTAACGACTATACCCTTAACTAAGTTATATCTATGTATTTAAAGCAACTAGTAAAGTATCTTAACCTTAATCCTACCTTAATCGGCTAGGCGGAACTTAAGAACTTAATAAATCAGCAGCACTTCGGCTTGTGCTTTGTTTACAAGATTAGCAGCTCGTTCAGTAGTGTAACAACACCTCGTTTCTTCGCAAGAACAGCCCTCGGAACCCCGGAACTCTCTTGGCACGATTTCCTAGGTTATGTGAGTGAAAAGAATGTGAAAATGGGATGAAAACAACTGAATTCGTAGCTGCCCTATTTATAGCCGAAATTTTGCATCTTCGCGATACGCGAAGATGCATCCTAAGGCGGTTCGCGATACACGAAGCTGCATGTACGGCGCCGAAATTTTGCATGTCAATCGGGTGCTGCCACGTGTCACCACGTCGCTGGATAACGTTGAAATGTGTGCCATCAACTTCGCGATACGCGAAGATGTTCTGCTTTGAATCTTCGCGATACGTGAAGATGCATAAATTTCAGAATTTTCATTTTCAGTCCTTTTATTTCCAGATTTGGCATTTTAGCCCCTTTAACTTCCAAAATTTACAATCTTGGCCCAAAACTAGATGGGGTATTTTCACGGTGTTACACGTAACAAGTGGCGACAATCAAGAAGCAAAAATGAAATGTACAGTAATTTCAAATAAACTACTTTTTAATCCAATCCGTTTTGACGAGCATGTTCTTACCCGAAAACGTTTTAACCTAAATCCCGTTTTGACACGACCCCTTTCTATCTAAACTCATCCCGACATGAACTAAATTAACCCTTTTTTGTATTAACATGTTTCAACCCAACTAGTTTCGACACCATTAGCTAAACCTGCCCTATCCGTTGCCGATAATAACTGGTAATCACGTAACATGTTAGTTTTTTAAAAATTAATAAACTATAGCAATATCATACTCAAATTGAAAAGAATAAAATGCTCGTTTTTATGGTGTAATTTTTTTAAAAAAATATTAACGTGTGAAAAATTATGACCATTAAAAAGTCGTGGGGGTGGTTAGTTTAGGATGAGGGGAAACTGTGTAACTATTTAATAAATTAACAAAACTTGATTGAAGTTGAGGGACCGTTATTATAAATTATTTTTGAATGTGTAAACGCTATCTTATTCTTATATTTTTAAAATTCTATGCATTGTTACTTTAAAAGATGCAACAAGAGTGGTACCGCTTAAAAGTTAATAGGTCTCTTACTCCTATATTATATAGTACTAGTTTTAGAACCCGTTTGTTACACGGGATGATTTAAATTATAAAAATACAAATAAACATAAAAAATAATGTATGTGAAAAAATGTATTACACATATATGTGCTCAAAGAAGTTTAAAATTTATAGATTTGCATTTGGAGTTGTAGCAATATATAAAGTAATCAACCTCGAGAAAATGGTTAACTGATACTAAAGATTCCAGAGTCTTGCGGTGTGGTAAATGAATGAAAAATCACCACCCTTCGTATGAATACTTATCTACTATCAACCCTATAGTTAAATCTAGCCCCTCTTCAATTTGGATGAGGTTTAATTGTCAATCCTCCCTTCTTCTCTGTCTCTTTCCTACAACAGGAAAGTTTGGTTGGCATCAATTTGTAACAATATCGTTACAGTAACGTCACTTTAAATGCAATCAACATATATGTAACATGCTAATATTTACTAATCCTCGCACTTGTGATTCTACACCAACTTTCTCGAATACACCTTAAACCAACCCGTAACCCAAACCCGTTTTGACCCGTTACCCACAGTTAAGTACTTATGTAGTTATAGGTGAGGAAGGTCAATAGGCACCTACCACAAAGCATCTTACAACGAAAATGTAAAGCATACTGCTGTCACGAATCCAACATGCAACATGTTTTAGAGGCACAGAGTCAAATGTAAAAACCCACAAACCATGAACATAATAATGAGAACTTCATTTATTAATGTAATAACCTAGCAAACCAACCTAAAATAGATGTTTATTTTGACCCAAAATTGGGTCATTAGATTAAGTTTGCAATGCTCATTTGAACTTTATATTTTTTTCACCAATTTTGCTTTGCACTACAATTTTACTCTTTAAGAAACCAAACTCATCAGGGAGATTACACAAACATTTAGCAATGGAATTAAATGAGGATAATAATAATTATTATTAATTTTCATTCGACTAAAATACCACAGCCACTTAACAATATTACCTCTTGGTGTAAGCTTCTAATTTACAAATAAAAGGCTAAACTCTTATCAAAGCAGACAAAATGTTTCTCTACAACACCATAACCATATGTACTAACAATAAGTTTTTGCATATAAAACTAAACCAAGTATAACTAAAAAAAAGTATAACTCATAGTTTAATTTTTAAAACACAGGCTATGCTGGGTTAGGCAAGAGATCACAGTTTGGAGCACAGGTATGAAATGAAAAAAAAGTTATAGTTAATTGCTCCAACCTGTGAATTTCTTTGACTTTCGTCAACCAGCCATGGAAACCCATTAAATGATCAATCTCGCTAAAGTTAGAATCTATAAAGATTATATAATTTCTGCATTTCTTTTTTATCTTTTTAGGGACTGCAAGTATATAGTATTTATTTTACAAAATCTTAATACGCTACAACAGAATTACCTCCAAAGGTTTCCTCTAATTACTTACAATACCAAAATAAGTCAATATCCTAATTATCTATGAAAATATAATTACCAGATCCATACACAAACTAAAGTCGAACATTTAATCAAATGCTCATGTGGAAAAAAGAAAGATGGATACCTTTAAGTCATGAGAACGCAAAAGCAATTCCAAAAGCCTTGTGTTGCATCTGCTGATTTTGTCATCATTATGCCTGTTTATATATCAACTCATATATTATCTGACTTTATACCAAGAATCACTTGGTTTATAATGAGACATTTAAGTTAAGACATGTTTTTGAGGTAGATATGAGAATTGCAACATATATACATACATGGGCACAATGGATGAATCTTTATGGTCCAATCTTAAGCTTCAAGGCACACAGAAAGAAAACTTAGTGTAATTTTTCATACGGTCATGTGATACTGCACCACCAACCCATGCCATGGTTAATTGGATAGACCAAATAACTATACGATTCATACTGACATCCTAATCATCATTCATGAGTCATGATTATGCCTTTTGCATGAAAGAGATCAATCAATCAATCAATCATGCCCAGTAAAATCCCACCGACAGCAATTTTGCATGAAAGAGATGACACAATCAAAACCATAATTAAAAAAAGCCTAACCTACTTAGAAAACTTTGTACAAAAATTGACCAACTTCACTAACATTGACTGCAAAAAACACCAGGTTACAAAACCCTAATAAAAACCAGAGATGGCTCAGGTATCTAGGCATTGATTTCTGTCACGGCGTAAATCACAGATTCTTCATCAAGGTGAGCAATAGTGGTGGTGGTGTTGACAGTGGTGCTACAACGATGGTTTGTTGAGCCATGGTTGATTTCCAATTAAATATGAACAATTGATAAAACCAAAAGTTATAGAAATTGAATCAACTACCTAAGATGACCATGTTGGCGAAGGTGAGATAGAAGAGTAGACTGTAGGCGACAAATAGATACTTGATCGCAGATCTGAATAATATGATCAATAGATGAATATGAATAAATCGATTACAGAACACAAGATCAAGGAACTACACATACATTAGAAGAAGAAGAAGAAGAAGAAGAAGGATTATCAGATTATTCAGATACGTCGATGTAGAATGGATAGGAGTCAGGGTTTGGATGTTGACGATGTGTTAGATGTGGATAGGAGTCAGGGTTTAGAAGCGTAAGAATAAAACCGGGTACGGGTTAGATGTGGTTCGGGTGTTGTTTTTGCTGGTCAAAGACGTTTGAGCGGGAAAATGCTCACAAGAATGAAGGATACAGTGACACGTGTTCTCAATATTTTCTTTTATTAGTAAAGGAGGATAGTGTTGATAATATATTTGTTAATATTTTCGTTAATATTTGTGGAAAATAATTACGAACAAGCGTGTGCCTTAACCCGAGACGACAATTGTTTCATAATAATACATAACGACTTTCAAATGTTCGTTAAAAGACAAATATATAATTTGTTACAAAATAAATATATGAAATTATAACGTGTATACGAGGCTTGTTGTAGCGGTAATAGATATTAGCTTTGTTTGGCAAAATATACAAAACATGAATATGTAAAACTTGATGTATTTGCAAACATAAACTCATATTTTTACGTCGACTAGTTGATTATATAAACGAAAGATAATACCGTTAATCTATACACTAAATGAATGAGAAGTTCAATTAATTAGACATAAAAGTGCATTTATTTACAAAACAACAGAGACTATTGATACTAGACTGTCGCTATCTAGTACAAATTAAGTAAATCTGTGTTCCTAATCACCTAAGCAAGCTAGGGTAAGTAGGGTGTCAAACCACGAGGAGGATGTGGTCGGTTAAATATGAAACTGGTTCCTAACATTATGAAGTAACTTGTTAACAGTGCTGATCACACCAGCAATTGATTTGGTTTAATCGTAAACAATTAATTAAGCAAAAATTCAATCAATAAACAAAACAAATCACACCCGGGAATCCAAGTAAGCAATTAAGTATTCTCATGCAACCTAAGAGATTAATTATCCTAAGTCAACTAAAGATTGATTAACGAGCTAAATCGTAGGCATTCCACAATCGCTAACACACGGCACTGGTTATCAAACGGTCCCTACCAGTGTGACTCAACTAAGGGCAAATGTATGCTTTCTTGCAATTAACTAATCAACACAACCCCACGAGCAATTATTATAGCAACCGACAAACTAATCGTTCTGATCGACAAAAACCTAAACCGACTAAATGCACGAACATACTAAACATCAAATACACAAGTTTGAATTATTATTTATTATTATTGTTATTATTTACTATTATTTTTGTTGTTATTATTATTAATATTATTATTTATAATTTGTTATTATTATTAGTTATTATTATTTGTTATTATTATTATGGATGGAGGACGATAAGATTGAGATGGAGCCATAAATTATATTGTAAATTATATTGTAAACATACTTAATATAAAAAATATTAATATAATAATTACATGTCATAAAGATATTTCAAAAAAAAATTAAAATGCATATAAAAGAGTTTATGTTTAAAAAGTACACTAATATCCAATTTTTAAGACATATTCATATTGAAGAAAACTATAATAACTTTTTAAAATATTTTTTTTACAAATATTCAACGTTTAATAAGTCTTTAAAATCACAGACAAATTTTTCATTTTTTATATTTAGTATATGACTATAGTGACAGTTGAACAATATGTTTATAAGGACATCATGAAAGCTGTTTAAAAAGGAAAATCTGTTATCTTTTTTTTTTGTCTATGGCCGGGTATGGAGTGTAAAACATTTTTATAAAAGACTTCAGCTACATCTTTCATATCTAAAGGCCTCATTGTTTTAAATGTTGCTTCCAATGACATTGCTTCATTATTGTATATCGATGGTAGAACAACCCGTTGTCGATTTAAAATTCAAATACATTTAATTATATAAAGCAACTATAATACATTTTCTTACATAATATAAAAAGATCTAATTATTATTTTTTTATTTGTATTATTTTATTCATTGTAATTTACACATTAACTTATCTGTGTAATACGCGGGTTTCTAAAGCTAGTAATACAATACAATACAAAATAATATAATATAATATTATTGTATTGTATTATATTAATATTATATTATATTATATAATGTTATATTATACAGGTATTTACACAGGCTGATTGGGACGTCCGTGTCGGGTCGCAATCATGACGTGGAGCACTGCAGCCTCTAGGACCTGTTTTTTTTAGGTGTTTGCCAACTGGCACGCCCTGCAACCTCGCTAGGGGGTTTGCAAACTATTTTGCCAGCCACTATCACAGGCAGGCACAAGGGTCCTTGATGGGTGGCACGTACGCCACCCAGCTTGCGATCTCTCTGGGCCATGGAGCCCTGGTGGACGCCTGGTTATACCACCGACCCATCCGCGCTCACTGGACCGCGACCGTTGCGGCAGCATGCACATTGTGCTTTCATTCGACGGGCCCAACGGCCAATACGACCAACTGGTGGCCGGGGTGGGGGCGCATGCCCCTTACGTACCGGTGCCTTTAGTCCAACCTCCCCGGCTCGCGGCACCGGAGGTGCATATCGTCGATCAGGCTGTCGACGCAGGGGAGGGTGCTGGCGGGGATTCAGATGATGGTGATGACGTACATGAGGATCCCGCCGCACATGAGGTACGTTTTAATATATTATCGTTATACGGTTTCTTTTAATTCGTCTGCTTATTAAACGTGTTTTTATTGTTTTGTTGTTAGCCGCTGCCACAGCACGTTCCACGTACATATCGCGCGGTGCGTTTGGATCCCGCCATCGATGCCAGGATGCAGGCCGTTGAGGCTCGGTCACTGTGCACGGAGCAGGGGATGATGCAGATGTCGCGCCATATCAGCTGGCTTGTTAGCTGTATGGTAGCACAACAGTCTAGACATGTCTACCCCATGCCCCCGCCACCCCCTCCTAGTTTTGACCACGAGGCGAGCACGTCTGGCATGAGACGCGGACGGGGCGACGACGTGGATGCCGCCGGTGAGGGTTTGAGGGCCAACGCAGGGCAGAGGACGACGACGACGTTGGCGATGCGGCGTTTAGGGCCCCTTACGACAACTTTGACTTTGGGGAATTCATGTAGATTTTTATGTTTTTGTATTTACTTTTATTTGTATATTTTATGTATATAATACTAGTTTTGGTGTATATATGTGTTAATTGTTTTGACCGAACTTTTACCAAACGATCTGACTACGAGATGCAATTATTAATTAGTATTAAAAACAATTTATTTATTTTATCAATTTATCATTAAAAACATAAGAAAACAAAATGACACACAACTTTACATGCAAATTTTAACTTACTCGATATAAACCGAGTGTACTCACAACTTAAACAAGACAAAACTTCCAGGTTTCCATATTTCGACCCTATCGATGAATATTTAAGCTTGTCGGATTGTTGGGATGATGGTCACTTACCATTTGCCTTCACTTACCATCAAGTCACGCCTAGCCAACATCACGGAATCGCGTATGTGTCGGAGAAATTGAATGTTGGTTTGACAATGTTTAAGAAAAGATGCAGGGAGCTTAACATAAAGAGATGACCTCATATAAAGCTTAAGAGCATTAAGTCACTAATTCAAAATGTTAAGGTAAGTTGCTATAATAGTATTATACATATATTGAAAGTTTGTTTGGCAATGTCAATTTTCCCAAACAAACCCAGCAACTGAACGCCCTTTGCCAAATTTCTAAAGTTCCAAAACCCTAAATTAATCCATAAAATTACTAGCCCTTTGCCAACCTCACATTACTTAATACTTACTAGCAAACTAAAGATTCAAAATTTTCAACCTTCCCGCTAAACGTCACCGACGGCAAACTCATCATCTTCCGGTTCTCCACACCACACCACCTAACTCTTGATTTATTTAGCCTTTCAAAATAATAATAGCTTCCGCGTTATTCAAACCCTAACCTAACCTCGAATTTCCATTTCACTGTTCAAATTATGGACTCTGTTATCGCTACCGTTAGTGGATACCATGGATCCGAGAGATTCAATCATCAAACTAATATCTCAATCTGGTGCTAGTTATGTTGGAGCAATGAATTCTTCTATTACACAAGAATATTATAACACCATGGTTAATGTAAGAGTTATATATATAACCCCTAAACATGATCAACTTACAAAACCCCCATCTAAACATAAAAATAATAATAAGCTTAAGCTTAATAAAAGACATAAAATAACTACTAAAAGACAAAAAACAGTTTCCAAACCCTAACCTCG
Organism: Bidens hawaiensis; assembly: GCF_021521415.1. NCBI lineage: Eukaryota > Viridiplantae > Streptophyta > Magnoliopsida > Asterales > Asteraceae > Bidens > Bidens hawaiensis. The sequence goes on along the minus strand of NW_027491973.1, from coordinate 659,511 downwards.
AGTTTCCATTTCCCTGTTCAAATTATGGACTCCGTTATCGCCAGCGTTAGCGGATACCACGGATCCAAGAGATTCAAACTCATTAAACTAATATCCCAATGTGGTGCTAGGTATGTTGGAGCAATGATCGAATTTCCATTTCACTGTTCAAATTATGGACTCCGTTATCGCTACCGTTAGCGGATACCACGGATCCGAGAGATTCAAATTATCAAACTAATATCTCAATCTAGTGCTAGTTATGTTGGAGAAATGAATAGTATAATACACGTACTTACACCGGAATCGCGTGACACTGAATCGGCGTCGGCTTCACGTACTTACACCGGTTCTTAATATTATCATTCAACATCGAACCTAAATTCACGTCAACAAGCATGTTAACCGGTTCTGGTAAGTCCGAACCAGTTTTCTCGACTGGTATGTCTTCATACGCGTCAAAATGATCAACTTACAAAACCCCCATCTAAACATAAAAATAATAATAAGCTTAAGCTTAATCTTAATGACAACGAATATGTGTTGAAGTGAAGACAACTATGGTTGGTGGTGATGGCCGACGGTCAAGACAGTTGGAGTTTGAAGAAATCAAGAGAAGTTTCGAGATGCCGATAACGAAAGCAGCCAAGAAATTGAAAGTTCGTTTGGCAATGTCAATTTTCCCAAATAAGCCCTGCAAATGATTCAAGATGATGATCAACTTACAAAACCCCCATCTAAACATAAAAATGCTAATAAGCTTAAGCTTAGTGACAGCGTATATGTGTTGAAGTGAAGCAACTATGGCTGGTGGTGGGGGCCGACAGTCAAGATAGTTGAAGTTTAAAGAAATCGAGAGGAGTTCGAGATGCCAATAATGAAAGCAGCCAAGAAATTGAAAGTTCGTTTGGCAATGTCAATTTTCCCAAATAAGCCTTGCAACTGAACGCTCTTTGCCAAATTTCGAATAATAATAAATAATAATAATAATAATAATAAATAACAATAATAATAACAAAAGAAAAGAAGAAAAAGAAATAAAAAACATAACAAGACAAATTTAATGGGTTTTTCTAGCAATACGCCGCGTATAGTCCTATACGCGGCATATTGATCAACGTTTTAGCAAAAATGGGGGTGTCTTTAGAAACTCATAGTTTTTTAGAACTTATAAAGTCCAAATATGAGTCAGTTGAGACTAATTCTTGATAAAAACCAACTCAAAAGTAGTTTAAAGTGTAGAAAATATCTATATACTATATATATAATTTAGTCCATATCAGTTAATTTAGTTCGGTTCGTGTCGGTATGGTTTTGAGTCGAAAGAGGCATGGTCAGAACATGTTTCAGATTAAAACGGTTCCGGGTCGGAAATGGTTTCAGATCAAAAGAGGTTGGTTTAAAAAACTATCTATTTGAAATTATTGTATATTTCAGCTTTGTTTCTTGATTTTTGTCATCGGTTACACGCTTACTGCCTTTGCAGGAATAAACGTTTGCATTCAGGTTATGTGTGCACTATTATCAAGTGAATCACATACCGACACTGATTATTCGGTTGATGTCAGGTTGCACACACACTCCACCGCACCGCACAGGCACCCAACTAGTTTTATTAAAAGCTCCAGCTACTCTGCCAAACACCTAAATATATCTAAAAAGCTACAGCTAACAGCTACTAGCTACAGCTACCAGCTTACAGCCACTAGCTTCCAGCTAACAGCCACCGGCTAGTTTTGTCAAACATACCCTATAGCTTTTTCTGAACGCTATTAGTATGAGCTTCAAGCTTTTTCTATTAACCTAAATGCTTCAAGCTCCTTCAACCAAACAAGATTTTTATTGAATATAAGTTTTGTCTTCTAAGCTTGAAGTTAGAAGCTTCTAAAATTAAGCTCCCTATAAAACATACCCATAAACTAAATTTGTCTACTTGAAGAAATTATTCAGGAATAACTTCAAATAAAAATAGAAAAAACGGACCCGACCTTCAATTTCACATAATCCACATAACCTGATCCGCTTTACTAAATTCATTTCAACCCAACCATCGGTCGTTCAGAACTGATGGTGTTCCCGAGTTTTATTTAGAGAAGGAAAAAACAAAAGAGGTGTTCCCGAGCTTTATTAAAGGAAAGAAAAGAAGATAAGGGGAGAAAATGAAGAGTAAAATAATATGATTTGTATCTTTCCAAATTAAAAAGATTTTGAATGGAAGAAAATTGGACAAAAAGAGGAGATGTCGAAAGAAAATAGAAGAAATGCCTTTTTTTAATAAATAAACTTGGAAACATAGCGTAAGGGTTATGATACCAGTTCGATTAATTATCTATCATTTGGAGTTCGATCCCTTACGACACACCGTTCCTTTATCGATCTCACCAAACAGTGTGTAAGTTTGATGATTGGTTCTGATTCTTTGTTTTATCATATTTAATTTATTCATTCATTACAATTTTGTGCAACGTAGGGTTTAATATTTAAAGTGTAACTAGTAAATTGCCCACGCGTTGCACAGAGAAATAAATCGGTAAAACCCAGGCATGGTAGCGGAGAGTCAACGCGAATTTGATGGATATTAACCACGAATAATAATAATAATAATAATAATAATAATAATAATAATAATAATAATAATAGTTGCACTCGCATAACGTATTATAAAAAAATTTAACATATTTATCAATTAGCAAAACAGGGTTGTTGGTGCCCGGGCATTGGTAAACCCTGAGCATTAAGACTGCGAGTCGACGTGAATTCGGATACTTAGTGTAGGTTACGCTCATTACAGTATATGCAGCATTGGTAAAATCTAACCGTTGTCAGTCCCAGTTGTTGAGGCGGTGAATCTATAGGAATTCAACCAGCTTACTTCATGTTCGTTTATTGATACAGGAACTACAAAAAAAACTCGTTCTGTTACATTTTTCATGATACTGGAACTAAATCAAAATATATAAAAACTAAGATGGACGAATGGGGCGGGGTCGGTTAGTAAAAGCCTAGCGCTGGTTAAACATGACCGTTGTCGGTCCCGGACATTGAGGTGGTGTGCCTACGCGAATTCGGTATATTAAAACAAAAAAAAGTAACAAAAAAATATAATTGACGTTCGATCAGTCTTCGTTACAATACCATAAGTTAAAAAGAACAAAAGAAAACGGCCAATGATGGACCGCCACTTGGCCTAATAGGGGCCAAGCGGCACCAAAGTTCACTTTTACTTTTCGTTACAATACCATATCTTAAAAAAACAAAAGATAAACAGCCAATTATGAACCGCCACTTGGCCCAATAGGGGCCAAACGGCACGAAAGTTCAATGATGAACTGTTACAATATCATAACGAAAGTTCAATAACGAAAGTTCAATCGTTACAATATCATAACTTAAAAAAACAAAAGATAAACGGCCAATGATGAACCGCCACTTGGCCCAATAGGGGCAAAGCCACACCAAAGTTCACTTTTACTTTTTATAGATAATTGTTCATTACGATTTTTTTATTCACTCATAACGGGAATGCATTTGTATCTCATTACATTTAGAAATCTATATTTGTTTGTATGAACAGTTGGAATTAAGCTTCTGGTCAAGTTGTTTTGTCATTGTATTCTATTTTATGAGGCTCGTGTTCGATTTACATTTCTGGCCTTCTTATCATTTGAACACATAATCTTGCACTTTGTGTCACCCGTAGTCAGTAACACGCGGAGTTCACTTATGAGTTCTCACTAAGTATTAAGCTTGAGCTTTTGTAAAGAAATACTAAAAATCAAGTCTTAGTCTTACAGTTATGTCATGTTGAGGTCTACATTAATTCTAATTGTGAGAGCTAAGACATTGATTTTCAATAGAAGTTGATCCCAAAAGTTTGGTCTTAGGGTGGAGGGTGTGGACGCCTGGTTTGCGGATGGAGGAAATTGTTGTATGTTGTTCCTAATATCTCAAGTTGGTTGTATGGCTAAACTAAATCTTCATATAATGAGCTGATTGATATTATTAGACTACTTTTAATGTTTCTAGGTCCACCAAGGAAGATTTTTAAATCATTATCAGGTTTCAACTTCTACTTTGCTCATTTGATTCTAATTCCTAAAATGGTATTTTATAAATTGATTGTGCAATACTGAAATTAAAGCGTAGCATAGAAGAGATGTTATGTTTGGTATTTCATACAAAGCAAGCACACACTAGTGAACTAGTGCTGCACAAAAGAGTGCATACCCATAAAGGTTTGCATACCTATAGATATATAAATCAAAGTAAAGGTTTCAGAACCGAAACAAAACGAGTGGATTTGGATTGTCATAAACGGATTCCACTGTCTGTGACCCTCCAGGTCCCTCCCCACCTCGAAACCTTGCCACCTAACAATCAACACAAGAACGCAAATATTTATTATAAACACGTCTAACCTTCATTTGACAATATAAATAAACAAAAGGTCAGTTAATTAATTAATACCAGCAGCAACCACTCGCGCTACATTGAATGGATCCGGTGCATCTGGCAAGCCCCCTTCAGGGATATCGTGTCGAGGAGGATCAATAAGTTCACGCCTGGTTTTCGGAACTATGCAACCTCCCTCCCAGGCCTCGTACCTAATCACTGAGATTCATATTACAATTTAGTATTACAGTATTATTGTTGTTATAAGCAGGATAAATTTTAATAAAAACCATTCTATTGTTTAGATGTTTTTGCTTCCGATCAACGAAACTATACAACGTTAACACGTTCCAACACTAAGCAAAAAAATACGAAACTCAAGCTTAAGCAAATTAAGAGGTGAATATCTTAAATTGTTACCTTTATACAAGGGGTATCCTCCTGTGTCTTGAGCGTTTCTACCTATATATAAGACTGCAGATATCTTGGTTAATGGTCAAATAAAAACAGTTTTTATAACAATGGAACAATTTTGAAAGCTATACAAGTTTTAGTGACTTTAATAAACAATATTCAAACTTGTAACTACTTTAAACCAATGGAAAACTTGTTTGTTATACACACACTAAAACATCAACTGAATTCAATTGTCAATCACTACACACACTCACATAACCAATTGTCAATATGTATATGTTACTTGTAGTTGTGACTTACCAAGATCCTCCTCACAGAATATCTTGGTACCAGGAGCAACCACACAGTACTCAGCCGGATCAATCTCGATAACTTTAAACTCAACACCCCCCACCACAAAGCAGTCACCCTTCCTCACAGGGCGGTAAGCGTCTAAAAAGTAAGCTGCAAAATCAAACAAACATATAAATGATAAACAGCTAGCACCAGCGTAACAAGACTGTTTGTTTTCAATGTACGTTTCAAGTAAACATCAAACAGATTTCGAGCAACTCGTTGAATGGTTGGAAGGATGCGAACACGCTTCCCGTACCTAACATAAGGACTCTGATGCACCGAAACCACATCCCCAAGTGTGACACTCAAGTTTGTCCTAGCAACGTTATTCATCCGAATCTTCAGTTCTTCGCATGTGTCATCAGCAAGTGCGATACAGATTGTATCTCTCCTGTTCTTCCCCTGCAAGAAAAACATATATGTGATATAGTACAAACATGCTAGCAAGTGCGGGTCGTTTTACTACCCTACTTTTATAAGTACATACCTTAATGAAGATTGTATCGCCTCTGAAAAGTTGAAGCTTCTTCATGGTTTCAGAATGCATGGAAACAAATGAGTTATCACCATCAACAACCAGCTTCCTACACGTACACACCAACAATTAACAAAACACCAATTAAATCGTCCAGAAAATACTGTCAAAAGTACATACGAAGCTGAAGAAGATTTTAACACTTACGAGTCAGGCTGATTGCTCATGGTGCAGATTAATAATAATAATAATTATTATTATTATTATTATGCTTACGGCAGTTGTTAGTTAGAAAGAATCGATAATAATTATTTACAGGGCGAGGGTTTGGAGAGGGTTATATATTATTATAGCAACTTTCAAGCTTGTTAAACAAGAAAAGTTTTTATAAATAAATATTATTTTGCAAACAAATTCTTAAAGACTATTGTTATCTTTTTTTTTTTTTCTATAAATGTACGTAGACTCGTTTACAACCAATATGGGCTGAGTAAATTACCAGCCCAGCTGTTCCCAAAAAGAGCCCTCTGTCTTATAGTTTGCTAATTAGGGATGCAAACGAGCCGGGCCCAAGCTCGTTTCGTTTAACTTACGAAGAGCTCGAGCTTGAGCTCGGTTAGTTTTGAGCTCTATTTTCAAAGCCTAAGCTCGGCTCACGGCTCAGGCTCGGCTACTATTTATCAATTATTTTTTATATAATTATAATTATTCTTATATATTTTTCTATTATAATTTATGTATAAAATAATATATTATTTTCTTATGTTTATTTTTATAACATTATCTATATTAATTAATAATTATTAAATTCATATTTTAAAAAATTATATAATTGACAAGCTCGTTTAGGCTCACGAGCAGGATCAAGCTCGATAAGTGAAGCTTGGGCTCGGGCTCATTTAATAAACGAGCTTACTTTTTGGCTCGAGCTCGGCTCGATCGAGATTTTAAACGAGCCGATCTCGCGAGCAGCTCGGCTCGTTTGCACCCCGTATTTTGCTTGCAAGTTGCAATAGAAATCAGCATTTTAGTTTGTTTGCGTTACTTTGAAGTTTGAACCTTTTAAATGTTTATATGTTTACACACGTTAAAGTGTAAAACATTAATTATTTTTAGGTTTAAACCTTATTTATATATAATTAGGATATAGCCCGTGTAATACACAGATGGTTAAAAAATACAATAAAAAAGTTAAATACATAATAACATACCTTATGTATCAATAAGATATAAATAATAATAAATAAAATTTTATAATTCATAAATATCTAAAACCTCATTTAGTACAACATTTAAGGGCTTCGTATGGCTGGGTTGGGTCAGCTGGCGGTGGCCTTTAGCCATTGGGTCACCCCGTAATGAGTATCTAGGCATTCTATGTTTATTGGCTGTTATAAAAAAGACAACATTTAAAGTTATATTTGTAACTTTGTTAGTAATTTTATAAATTGTATTATTATAAGTTGGCATCCTAGTTAACTACTATAATTGAATGACATGTAGAATAATGTTTTTGTTTTAATAGTATATATATATATATATATATGTGGGAGATTTCTTTTGAGAACCACTTTGAGTTTTAAGAACTCGAAAGAACTCAACTTAATATATATATATATTTTTTTTGAAATTTTTTTTACACATACCTAATATATGTAGGCTACATATACGTAAAAAAATTACATAATTTTTTACGCACCGAGTCAACTTTTTACATAAGTGTAACGGACGTTTAAATTAGTTTAATCAATGTACATATTTATCCTCTTATACTTTAATTTTTTAATCAAATTTAATCCCAACCACATAATATAATATATTTAATTAAATATGTGGTTAAGAATGAAGTTCTTAAAACTCAACAAGGTTCTCAAATTATCCCTCCCCTATACACATACATGCGCGCGCGCACACACACTAGTTTTTATCCTCGTATTACGGGGTTGTTTTACATTATTCGTTTCTAATATTTATATATATATATATTTTTTTTGGTTTTAGTTTTATTTATTGTAAGCAAGTTAATAATATATTTAGAATTTGATGATAAAAGGGTTTCACAAATAAATGAGATGTTATAACTTATAACCAGCGGCGGATCTAGACATAAATCTCAGGGGTAACGTTCAAAATTTTTTTTTACCGTATTCCATACAATGTAAACAAAACAAAAATAGTAACACGATAATAGATATACTTAAACACATGGGGTGTAGATTTCTCCTCTTCGGTTTTTGAAGGCTTGAAATTGAACTATCACACACTCTTTTTTTACTTTATCAAATTTTTCTCTATCGAGCGCATAAAGTAAAGCATTGTTCAAATACTCATCACCCATTTGCTTATGCAAACCCGTATTGATAAGCTTCATTTTGTAATAACATATTTAAATGGTTGCGGTTGCAATCGGTAAATCAATGCTAGCTTCAATATTTGATAAACCGTTGGAAAAGTGGCGTGTTTTCCTGTTTCCATCATTAGATGAGCAAGGTCACACATTCCACTCAATTTTGCAAATTTATCATCTTCCTTTAAAGTGTGATAAAAAGTCGTACGATCACCCGAAATACACCATCTTTCTTCATTACTAAAATCATTCGAATACATCTCCGAAATGCCAATATCTTAGATATGTCAAACTTGGAAAACAAATCTCATAGATTTAAATCATACATATTTTCTAACAAACTAGTTGGGAACTCACTGAATCTATTTCTACATTATTGAATTTGCATATCCTAAACAGTATTGAAAACTTCAACCTCAAAATGATGATTTTGTTGAGCATGTTCCTGTTTGATGTTTGTCCCTCAAACAAAAGAAAAAAAGGTTAATGGTTTTTATTTTCTTTAGGCTATAAACTTTGTTTAGGCTTTATTTGATTTGAACTTTTAAAAAATGATGATTCTGTTGAGCTTGTTTATGTTTGAGCATGTTTCTGTTTGATGTTTCGCGTTCAAACAAAGGGAAAAAAGTTAATTGTTTTCATTTGCTTTGGGCATAAAGTTTGTTTGGGCTTTATTTGATTTAAACTTTTAAATTCGTTGAGCTTTAAACAAATAGGGGTAACGTAATATTTTTTCAGGTGAAGCGAAATACGAAAACCGACCTAAAAAGTAAAAAAGTTACACTACCGAAGAAAAGTTGAGAGGTAGCGGATGCTACCCCTGATTCTAGGCAACATCCGCCACTAGTCATAACCCGGTTTAAAAGCTATTTGGGTTTGGTGAGACCATAACCCGCTTATTTATAACCCGTTTAAGGGCTATCTGGGTTTGGTAAAACAAATACCCATGAATTCGGGTCAACCCATGAGAAGCCTTCATTTACAAATAAATAATTGTTTCTAAATACTTGATTAGTGTGGCTTCAATGCTTATTCTGAATGGCTTCAATAACGATTTAACGAACAACACCACACGATTCAGTTAATTTTGACACACAAAGCAACAACACTTAGCCTCGTCACAAAGAGAGTAGTGACTGTAGTGTCTTTGTGATCAAACTTCAACGTGAGTATGAGCTTTTGATGAGAATTGCTGGAAAAATTATGAAAGCATCATACCTCACTAGACCTTGTAAGCGATATTATATATACTGTAGAGGCAACCCAAACGGATAAGTTGATGTGGCATGTGATCCCATTCGAACCTACTCACGCTATATGCATGATTGTTCATGGTTAGTTTCTTGCTGGTGCTTCATAGTTTGTTTTTATAGATTACGTGATAAAATCCACTCAATGCATCGGTCATCTTGAATCACCATCCGATTTTTCATACCTTGCATGTGAAAATCGACCCGTTTGGGGTGTTACCCTACAATTACACTTATTGGTTACATTTATTAACAATAAACTTATTAATAACGATGATCGAGCTCTATCAATTAAATGTGTTTAAGCAATTAAGTGAGACTAACAAATAAAATAAAATAAACAACACCATAACACTCAACATGAGATCATGACTCATGAGAATCAACATCATGAAGATAGAAGAGAATTAGCACTAATAAACAAAACATAGCTAAAAGATAAATAAAGCCAACCGATCGAACGAGTCGAGACAAAGATAACCTTAAATGTATTTAAATACATAAAATCTCATAAATAAGTGGTGTTGCTCACAAAATAATATATTTTTGTGAGCATATATACTAATGGTTGAGTCCATATATCTATGTGAAATATGAAGAAAAAAAGACGTGTTCCACGTAGGCAATCGACATCTAGGATTTTTTTTATTTTTTTTAATAAACGAGGGCATTATGAGAATATTTGCATCCGCATTCCAATATAAATTTTATTTAAGTTATTTTCGTTTATTTACGCATATTCATTACTTATATACAAATTTATTTTTAAAACACAAAATTTTAGTTATAATATTTTTGCTATAACAAGTATTATTACCGTAACTAACCCAACCAATGCGTCCACAGCATAACATAAATTGGTTGTGGCTAGTGAGTATCTATAAAGAGAAAAATCAAATTCAACATAAATATATAAGTGCGTCCTCTACTTTTCCGTTGGTAATTAGTTGGTAACAGACACCATGCCACGTAATCAGCAAGATATGAAACAAAAAATGCAATAGGCACGTGACATCTTGTGCACTACAAACAACTATAGTGATTTGCAAATGCTAGTATAATCAAATATTAATGCATGCTCGTTTTCTTTATTCCATAACAGATCACCTGTCACTAGATTTTAGTAAATATATAAATAGTTTTGCCACACTTTTTCTACTGGTAAGTTGGTAACCGGCACCATGCCACCTAACCAACAACATATCAAACAAACAAATGCAATAGGTATGTGACATCTAAGACTACACTATAAATACTAGTAAACAAATCAAACATCAATGCATATTCGTTTTCTTTAATCGATGACCTCACATGTCGCTATGTTTTAAAATAACTACATTTTTCTTAAAAATTATTTCAAGTATATCATCTGATAATTAGAAAATGTTAATCCAAACCTTATAAAAAATTATCTTTCTGTGCTAATTAAAAAAGTAAGATATTATGTGACACGTGTCGTGCTTCTGCGCTCCCTCACTATTTTTTGTCACCTAAAGCGTCTGCCCCGTTTTACATATTTGCAAATCCGTGTTGTTTCTAAATTATCCGGTTGACTTTTCAACTTTACATTTATCAATTTTTTTCTTTGTATTCATCAATCTCGCCTTAAATAATGAATCAATCCTTCATAGAAAACATAATTGTAATATTTTCCCCATTAATTAACTATATATCTTAAAACAACATGTTTTTTAAATCTTTTATTTTCTTAGTAAAGACATCTACAACACTTTTTTCTTCTACATAAATCTTGCAATAACTCGAATGACTCATTACGATATAAACTAATCAAAGATAACTTTTTTAGAAAAATTAAACAATGTTTTTCGTGGATGAATTTTATTTATCTATTAAGAGTAAGTTTGGCAAGACCTTAAAAGATGTATATGATGCGATGTAGATTAATAAGAAACAATACAGATACATAACATAAATCATCATTATTATTGTTGTTGTAGTTGTATAAAAACAATGTTTTAGCACTGTTTATAATCTCACTTTGTTGTCTAACTTTGAATATTTGGAGAGTTACCCCAGAATTTGTCATCAAATGATCGTCACATAAAAAAAAGTATATTATCTCAATTGCTATATATATAATATTAAATAGATAGTTTGTTGAGGGTAAAATATCTATAGCGCTATAACGTACTAATGTTTATCTTTGTTATATATATATAAATCATTTTAGAAACTAGTCTGGATATAAACTCTCAAAGCATAAGGATACAACTTCTCAAAAGTACCGTTATTTTTATATTATAATGACCTTGGGCATATTTCGTTTTTTCTCTTAAAACTTTTAAAATATGTTTTACAAAATTCTCAATACAATGTTGACGTGGTTTCTATCCACGTATCGATATAAATTTTGTTCATAACATACCGTGTAAAATATAATATATTCTTGATATTTTTTCATAACAAAGGAGTGTTTATAGAATACCATTGGGGCGATCTTATTTCTACATATGTTTTGATATATGTTTTATTCAAAGCCGAGTTACCACAAAGCACAGGAAATGAATGCCGATTTCATATAAAAAATAAACTGTAAAACGTTATAATTTTATAAATTTTGATCACTTTAACATTTAAAAAAGAAAAAACATAATCATAATCATATATTTTATGAGCTTCGTTAGTTTATTTCGTGAAGGTCCACGAAGCATTGATAGCATAATCATTTTGAAAAGGAAGTAAACTTATGAAACTTTAATGATACAAATAATAATAAAAGTAAATGACAAAATGATGAGTGATAAGAAGCATAAACTTGCAGTTTTATCCAAAGATTAACGTATTGAGTACATCTAATAAAAAAGGGGGAAAAAGCCGCTCACGTAAATGTTAATTTAATGTTCCGTTTGTCTAAAAATATAATTTATATCTGAATGAGCATGTGGTAAAGAGATAAGAAAAAGAGTTGATGTTTCATGTAACTCATATTTGATTTTTGTTGCAATTATTTAGATTTGGCTGCACTAGCTAGGTAATGATGGAAGACTAGACAAGTAGATGGCTTTTATTACTTGGATCGGAAGACGAGTGCTCACGGACGTTGGCCTTAGATGACGGTTTTCCCTAGATCAGAGTGAGGGTTTTCCCTAGATCGGAAAACGAGTTTATTCCAATATGATAAATTTAGTCAGTAACTCATTTGTAGAATTCGTTAACCATTCAAACATAATATATAATTTATTAAATAAATTAATAATGAAGATAGGTAGTAGAAAAACTAAGAACATTATTACGTGTCAGATTTTAAAATAAAATGTTTTAAGACTTTATTTTTATTTTGAACCTTTAAGTCAATGAAATACAAAAAGCCTCAAAACATTTTTCTTTGCGTGCATCCATTTACATGCGGCTGCTAAGCTGTCGTAACTTCCCATGTTTCGTGGATACTATACAGCCACGTGTCCAAATCCCATTAAAGAGTACCATGTGTGTCTCCTAATCAACGATCATCCGCCACAAGATTACAAAAACCGTCAGATCCAGACGATCCAACAGCTGTGGACACTTTGGACTTTGCCACGTGGTCCCCGTCCTCTAAACTCGTGGTAGGACAGACTCACACGTTGCAAGTGATGGGCCCCACTTTAAACATTTAAATATTAAACACTGAATTAACATTTTATTGGGAGCCCGATATGGTCAAACATCCCCTCACGGTTTATAGTAAATATAAAATATTCCCTCATCTTTGTATCGATTTGCATTTAAAGTTTTAAACTGATTGGTGATATAAGATGTAGAGTCAAAGATATATTTATGGTTTTAGAGAAAATAAAACATGGTTTATGCTAAACACAATAGTGTGTTTACACAATAGCTTATCAAAATTATAATATAGAAGTCGTAAAATGTACACGAACTAGAATATGATATAAGATAATATGAACATGACATGTTTAACCTGATTTTTTCATTTATTTTTTTTTGTCTTTTTGAGTATTACTACTCTTAGATTGATTGTAAATTTACACTCGTAAACGTATAACACATTTGATTTAAACAATTATCTAACACTCATTTCTATTTTAATTTTTAAGTTTTGGCATTAAACAATCAACTAATTCAAATTATGCTTTTAACAAATTTTAACTTAAACAAATTAACTATGGAACCCGTACTTAAATCTAACGAATTTTGCTAAACCGAAAATGACCTAAGTGCGTCTCTGTTGAACCCAAAGCCACATATGAAAAATTCACATCCTAATTTAGATTAAAGAAAGCTTAATCATACAAAACTAAAACCTACTTTTTGAAAGGAAAAAAAAAGAAGCTAATTTGATACTTTACACTTGATAAAACTATGAATGAATCATAAAATAGAGTGTTGGTCTCATGGTGGTTTGAGATGTTAGGCAGGTATGATTGGTATGTTCTTTCAATTATTTATAATTAATATTTAAAAATAATAATAAATATCGAATAACTTAACGTGTTAATAGTTTATTATACTGACTTTACGTACCAATTTTAATACGTGTTTTGTTATGAAATTACAATTAAAAGGGAAAAAAACGAGTCGTCTCATCGGATGATTGTTTTTGTCAGCTAATTAAACGTATAATCTGTTGTAATAACCGATAAGTAAAGAAAACATGAAACATGAGGGATTATGCATGCACGAAATGCTTTTTATCCGACGTTAATAAAATAAAACATTATCCATTAGCCAAAGTAAATACGCAGCTGTTTCGACATGTCTTTTATAACTCTAGACATGATCGATATTTGTTGTAAGTTTGTCAATCATATGAAAGTATAAGGTCCTGAAAACAAAAACTGAAACATGTTTTTCAAGTGTTCACAACAAGTGGGCGATCAGTTGAAGGTCAGCCACACAACACAAGACAACACATAGACCCACGAAACTCCTAAACCACTACTACCATCATCTCTGTATGCATTCAGAATGAACAGTAGCAACAAAAACTCCACACATTCATCATCTTCATCAATGGCGGATACCTCTGGGAAGAAGGTACGGAAGCCTTACACTATTACAAAGTCCAGAGAAAGCTGGACTGAAGAAGAACACGACAAGTTCCTTGAAGCACTTCAACTGTTAGTAATTTATTATTTGCTTTTATACATACATATATATGCCAGTCAACACTTAGTTAATATTAATATTTATATTAATATTACATCCTGCCTCTTTATTTCTTGCAGGTTTGATCGTGACTGGAAGAAAATTGAAGACTTCGTTGGTTCAAAGACAGTAATTCAGGTGCATAAATTTCTTGTACTTCAACAAATCCTAGTTTTTAATATTAGATAGGATCTGCTGTCCCATATTAATAACTCACCATGTTTATAAGGTTTTTACTTTTTGGTTATGTTAGAGAATAAATTTCGTTATAGAATAAAACTAAGTCTAGATAGATATTACAAAATATAATCAATGGTTCCCTTAAAATAGATTTCGCCGTTGGAAAATATTTTGTGCCCCGTGTCTGCAGGTTGTAAGGTAGCGGTCATGTACGTATTCCTTCGAATTTACTAAGTCTTTCACCCCCAATTTTGCACCCTTGCGCGTGGGTCGGTGTTGGAGTAAAATACAAGCATTTGGCTATTAGTTATAAACTCAATCAAGGTTTGTCTATCCACCTACGTATGACACGTTAATATCTTATTCACCTTAGCTCCGTTTTGGATACTTCTTAGCTTGTTGCAAAGCTCCTTTAGTGTAATTCACCCTTTTCTCTAAATTATTCAATGTATTGCTTTCTACGCGCCATAGAATCACGTTTTATTTTATTGGACTTATTTTACTGTATGTTAATTTTTTGGTTGGAATGCTGCTTGTTGTATATAGTTTGGTCTCTGGTGGGTTCACCGTTTTAATTTTGTTTATTAGTAATAATTCAATAAAGGGCGTCAATTGACTCTTTAACTGCATTTGAGCTTAACAAACTAATGAAATATTTTTTTAATTTTTTTATTGAAGGGGGTAATTCTATTTGCAGATACGAAGTCACGCGCAGAAATACTTTCTGAAGGTACAAAAAAATGGATCAATCGCACACGTCCCACCACCTCGTCCTAAACGCAAGGCTACACATCCTTATCCACAAAAAGCACCCAAAAATGGTTGTATATAAAATATACTCCAAACTAGTTAAATTTTTAAGTTTGTGTTAATAATTTTTATAAAAACATATTGTTTTTGCAGTTGTATTGCCACTTCAAACATCCATGTGTTATCCTTCTTCAGTGAGTGTACTCGCACCCGGATATTCTCCATGGGATGACACTTCCCAGCTTATAAGTCCATCTGGTGGAATTATGACATCACAAGATGAATATGATCTACATGGGGTTGAAGGCATGTTTGAAATCTACCGTATCTCAGATATATATTGTTATGCAGTTACGCAGTTATGCGTATGATATAATATTTTTTAGACAGTTAATATTAAATCACATTCCATTTCTCAGCTGATGCTGGATCAAGAGGCGTGGTAAAGATTAATAACATCAGTAGCAGTGGCATAGGGAGCTCGAGTAGAGAAATCCCGAGTTCTGAACTGTCAAAACAAGTTGAACAAGGTTCTGTCCTTCATGGTAATCTTGTAATTGTTATATACATGTGCACATTACTTGATTCTGTAAATTATCGATCTTAATACTATATTATTGAATACTGTTTTTTAGGCATACCTGATTTCTCTGAAGTTTATAGCTTCATTGGAAGCGTTTTTGATCCGGAAAGTAAAGGGCATGTGCAGAAATTAAAGGAGATGGATCCTATAAACTTCGAAACAGTGAGTCAGTTCGGATTTATTAATGTCGATTTGTTAATGTTAATGAAATCCTAAATTTATTTTATTTGACTGTGCAGGTATTGTTACTAATGAGAAATCTTACGGTCAACTTGTCCAGTCCCGACTTTGAGCCAATGGTAGTTATATCCTTTCCATGACCTGTAACATATTCGTGTTTGATAATATATTTTGTATGTAGTAGAGTGAAGCGTCTCACTAGATTTTTCATCACAAGTCATAACAGCCATGAAGTCTGTAAATATTAGTGATTTTGTTAGTGTTGACTTCTAGATGATTTTGATGGATGCAGAAAAAGATCTTGTCTTCGTATGATATCGGTTCCAAAACTTTAGGAGTGTCTGCAGGGAGTGTTTGCGAACGATCAGAGCAATGAGAATATTGTGTTGAGCTATAGGGGCGCCCTCGTAATTATTATGTAATATGTCTTTTCCTTTGATCGACCCAATTTAGCTATAGATTATTATCAATATACATTCTGTTCTGAACCATTTCCTCATGTGACACTCATACACGTTTTTTATTTATCAGAACTATAAACGAGAAGCATGTGAACTTCTCGTGAGCTCTATGCATGGTGGCAACCGTACGAAGGGAGTTTGGAACATGTGCGAGTATGTGAGGATCAAATATCCAAAAAAAGTCCCATTGGGTATTGAAACCGAATATCAAATGTGAAGGTGGTCATACAGTTTGGGTTGTATATTGTAGCCGGATACCGGGTGAATTTCTTGAAGAAGATCTTGTGATTTTTCTTTGGTTTTTTTTTTTTTTAATATTTTAATTTCGCTAGTAAATTGTAATGAGACTATGAGAGTGGTGTCACTAAAAGTAAAATAGGGAAAGTGGTAATGCCTAACAAAATGTTGCAGAACAAATTTTGGTATATGCATCATTGCTTGGAACTATAATAGTGATGTGTTTGGTCTATTGCTTTTATTCAAATTTCAATGCTTGCTGGTAGACGTTAGGATCTTCCAATGACGGTTAAAAGAAGAGTGCACACAAAAGTGTCTTTTACTTTTAGAGAAAATATATGATATTATTCACAGATATGATGATGCATTAATGCACTTAAATTATATGTTTAGCATAAAAGAGTTGATCCATCAACTGGTTGAAGCCTTTGATATTCAAACAAAAGGTGTCAAGTTCAGATCTTATAAGAAAGAAAAATCTGTAAACATAGTCCGACATTCAAAGTCGGGTCAAGGAGCTGATCGAATTCGCGTAACGTGTTTTTAACATGTCGACTTATTTTGTGTTTTAATAAGTTAAAAGGTTACTTTCGGTTTTCAGTTTAAAGCTCTTTCATTTCATCTTTTTAAAGCTGATAATAGATTAGAAAAGAAAAGGCTCTTTTATATTAAGTTCTTTGAATGCATTTTTAAGCTATAAATAAAAGTCAAAGGAAAGAGAGTCTTGGTGTGGTTTTTGTACCATCCTTGTTGCTCAATTTGTATGATTGATTAGGTTCGTAAATGAAATAAACGTTCGGCAAACTGTTATTGTATTGTTAGGCGGGAAGTTCGTTTAATAAATAAACGAACATGAACGAGGAATATTGTTTGATTAACTAAATAAGCGAACAAGAACAAATGCCGTGTTCTTTCAACTGCGTTCGTGAACATTTGATAATGTGTTGTTTACATTTGTTTATCTTTGTTTAGTTTAATGTCTGTGTGTTTATTTTTGTCCATTAAAGGTTTTTAATCCTTTCTAATAACTAGTCTAATCTTAGCATACAGATTTAAACAAGGCTTGGGTTATACATACACCGGGGAGGTTATTCAAACACCAGGAGAGCCTATACGAGTCGTATAGGGTCTATGCACCTCCTATAGGTGTAGAGTCAAGTCATTTTCGGTCAGGAAGTGTCAATTTTTATTTATTTGTATCGTATAGCCCCTATACGAGCCGTATACGGCTGTACGGCTCGTATAGAGTCTGTTTGACTCGTAAGTTTTTTTTATTTTTTATTTTTTTTTATTTTTATTTTTAGGTTACTTTAAAATTACAAAATATTAAAAATAGCATCCAAGCTGGTTACAAAATAGAAACACATAATTTAAAAGTAAATATTTTGTTCCATACATAACAACCTACGAACAACATGAGCGTTTTTGGATAACGGTTTTTTAGATGTGGTCATGCAATCCATTTTGGTTGACACCCATATAAGTTATCTAAGGTTTTGAAATATAATTGCTATAAAAATAATATTGTTAATGTAGATGTTTTGACTCGTGTTAACTCAGCTTTTGAAATATAACCTTTATAAAATTATAGTAGTTCAATGCCTTATAAATACATGACGAATGAAATAAAAGTTGTTGGGTGACGAATTATTTAACGTATTTAAAGATTTTATCTTTAATTTTTAACTATAATTAATGGCGCTTGTAAGAAAAGCTAATACCTAGCCTGCACGGGTTGTCACACCCCGACCAATGAAGGCGGAAACGTCGAGGCGCGACATGATTGCTCATTGCACAATGACACTATAAAGTTAGAATATTTAAACAACTCATTTAAATCCATATCATCATAAATAACACAACAATTGTTCATACAAAATGCCAAATAAATAGATAAACAAATAACTTGTTCTTTATTTTCTAATATCCTAAAGCCAAGATAATAAGTTTCTTCAAGTAATCCAATCAAGATAATATCAAACCTGTAACATTGCATAAAATAGAGTTTGTCAACACGAAGGTCGGTGAGCAATTTTCATAGTTTTGGACAATAAGTATATAGTATGAAATCCACAACTAGTATATGAAAACAATAAATAATAGCAACAATTTAGATAAATGAAACCGTCAATAAGAATACATTGATGAACCGTCAATAAGAATACATTGACGACAATAATGAAATCGTCAATAAGAATACATTGACGACACCTTTCTATATGGGGATACCATATATACTCGGAATTAACGTATGATCATACTTTGATGAGGCTACCCGCCTTAGCATTCAAGAGGCTACCCGCCTTAGCATTCAAGAATTTGCACATTATCATGTAAAACATATAACACCAAATCGAGCATTTATTTAAGTAAACATATACAATACGTGTTGTGGTTTAAGACTCAAGTATAAATCATTTGAATTTGAATAAGTATGCAATGCCACCCCCAAAACGAAAGATGGAAAACGGGGGATGAAAAAGTACTCACATTAACAAGTAACTTGAAAGATAGTGTCGTGAATAATCGGAGAGATCGGTTTAACGAGCAAGACCTATATTAAACGGGTCACGTGTTAGTAGGTAGTCTTGGAAGGGTTTAAAATAAAATACATGACAAATAAAGTAAATAAATAAAGTTTAGGATTTAAAATGTAAATATTTGAGAAATTAAAAAAAACGAGTTTTGTAAAATAAGTTTACTCAAAACCGGGTCTCGGTATTCTATTCATTAGTTTTTTTCTTTTTTTTTTACTCAACCTATGTTAAGTAATAATGTGGGTTAAAATGCGATATTGCAAAACCTTTGGTTATAAGAATACCAAAACGAGGTTTAAACGATTGTTCGGGTTTGTCGGTTCGAGACTTGATAATTGACCAAGCTCACAGTTAACTTCCCAAAATAATAAATGTTATGAGATAACTCAATAAAATCAAAATAGACTTAACCAAGTATGTAGTTCTATTGTGAAGAACCTTAACGTTCGTTAAGCGAGTATACGACCTTATCGGTTCGAACTTGTTATAAGATCAAGTTGGTTCACGAACAACTAAATTCATTGTTCATTGGTTATATCATAAATGAACAAACAGTGTTTTGTTTGATTTGGATCACTGAAAATGGTCTGTGTCAACGGTTTAGTTCGGCTACAAATTTTGTGTTAGTTTCTAAACATACTTGGCATGTCGGTAACCAACTTGATCTTATAACAAGTTCGAAAATGTCAGTACCGAATCGGTACCAAGTTCGGTACCGGTACCGTTACCAATCGGTACCCGTACCGAAAACACTCATCCCTAGTTTGAGCTAGACTTTTTTTCTAAATTGTTAAGAATAAGAAAATATAATATTAAAAATCATCATAAATATGTGAACTAACCTTTAGGGTAAGGTTAAAATGAAAACCCACTTGAGTTATGAAAACCCGCGAAAACCTTATGTAACATCGTTTCAGTACCGAATCGGTACCAAGTTTTGAGTTTTCGGTATCGGTACGGTACTGGTACCGATACGGTACCGGTATTTCCCGAATTTTTCACGAAATACCGGTACCGGTACCAACAATTTCCGAATTTCGGGATCGGTACCGGTACCATCCCAATCTCATCCCTAGCTCAAACAAACATTTTTTATAGCTTTTAATTTAGTAAAATAAAGATTACGGTTTTGAAGCGAATTAGTTATATTTTCTTGTATAATGACCCTTCAGTTTAAAAGCTGAGGTTTTGTCACTGACCTAAACCAATCTTTAATGGTTTGTTTCCACTTCCTAGACATTTCTCCCGCCTCTAAATCGTCTGCCTCACATCGATTGCCGATTGGCCACTGTCGCCGACTGCCGGAGCCATGAGGAATGGTGTTCTTGCCGCTGCTAGTTCTCAGGCAATTAGTGAATTGGTGGTTTAATCATTTACTTATTTAATGAATTAGTGATGTCTTCATAAGTGTCAACAGATATATATAGTTTCTTAACGAAAATCATTAAAGGGCCCCAAATGTTCATTTTGTTTTGGGCCTCCATAATGATTGGGCAGATCCTATTCTCTGACTCAACCCATTTTTAACCCGCTCCATTTTGTGCCCCCGTAACAAAAATTCATGAATCCGTCTCTATGCATCGTGCCACATTTAAATAGTATAAGCTTTCATCCAAAAAAATAATTCTATAAACAAGCGTGTGCATATTTATATTGTTTTTAATTTATCATCTCTCTAAATAAAATATCAAATATGATATTCAAAAGTTAAATGATGCATTTTTGTAGCATACTTGCGACCCGTACGTTTGTGATCGCAGAGAGTTTAGGTAAATCAAGCTCATTATTTTCACTTTAGGAAAAACTTGCCGTCTGAATACCCGTTACAGAAAAACCCTGTTGAAATTGGATTCGACTTGAGAGCCTACGGCCACCACCCAAATATTCACTTCTCATTCAATGATACTTGAGCTAAAGCTCACTGGCATTTTACTCTTTAAATGTATAGAACTTGCCCTATTACAGATCAATTCGAAACATCTTTTTGCCTAAAAATGTACATGATGATAGCATGTGTAAACCAATTTAGTTTGAGCGCAAAGGTATTTGCTTATTTTTACCACAGGCGGATATGGTATAGCTTGAGGGCCAGCCTACAGGATAGTCTGAACCACCCCTCAACTTTCTTGATGGGGTATATTTTCAGTAAAAAGCTTTTTACTTATTCGTTTTATGTATCAGTTATCCTTGAACAATTTTTTTTACCCATATTATTCCTAAACTTTTCTTCTAAATCTACCAAGATTTGATTTCATGTCTAGAAGTACTTTACAAAATTTGCGATAACTAAGCAATCAGTTTCATAATTAATAAAATATTAAAACGTGAATATAATAATTTTTTACACATTTCATTATGGTTTGATAGGATTTTATTTATATTTTTATTATTAATTCAAAGACTGATTAATGTAATATCGTTTTCATTCATTTTGCAATTATAGCAATGCCAACTCAGATTACGATTGGTAAACTTTTGTTTTAAATTCAAAACATGTTTCTTTCTTCTCTATACTTCTGATTAATGTAGATAACGTAATCATTTAACCAATGCGAGTTTGGTAGATGTTTTTGACCGAAAATAGAAGGACGATAAAGGTGTTTAGGAATTATATGCCCATATAATTTTCAATATAATTAAGGATAGTTTTCCACCACTAAATTAGTTGTGTTTCCAACATCACTATAACGTTTAAGGGCGAATGAATCGTATCTCCTTTGTATACTTGTCATACTTCCTCATCTAGACTTTTAATTCTTTTTGCAATTTATTTGGCATATTACTACTGTACTTTAATATTTTTTTTGTCATTTCAAGTCTTTCTTTAAAATATCAAATAAAAAACCTTACATTTTATTTTTTCTTTTTTTCATTTTCTCTCTTTTATGTTTATTGTTCTTTATCATAATAATAATATTTATTATTACATGCATTATAAAATATATTTAAATAATAACGATATAACGTCTTAATAAAAACAATAAAATGTTTTGTATATTTTTATCTTATCATATGCCTTTCACGGACAAAAAAAAATCATTTGAATATTTTTTTAAGTTCGGGTGCATAAAATAAATGTCACATGACATGAGAAAAGAATCAACTTGTTGATCAATTCGTATGTTGTTTAATATCTTTTATTGATTAAAAAATTTTGATTTTTATTAAAAAAAAGAAAAGGTAAGCTATCTGATTATTTTTTAAAATTCTAAAAGTACTAAAACACATAGAGAAAAAAAAAGTATTTTTAATTAAAGAAACTTTTTTTTTGGCATAAACAATTATTTTGGTTATTTTTAATAACTAAAAAACTTTCTTATAATATGAAAAAGAAAAGAAAAGAAAAACTCTTTAAAGTATAAAAAAACTATTTTTAAATAATAATGATAATAAGATAACAAAATGGTAAAGAAAAATTTAAAAGGACTAAATCATATTAATGTAAAATTTTAAGGAGGAGTACGTTTGGTAAAACTAAAGAAAACAATGATACATTTAGCAACATCTAATGCTTTAACTACAATAATATAAATCAACTCCATTTAATCAAAGAAAACTTTTACAAACTTAAGATTCGTTAAAAATATAGGTTTATCTATAAGGATATCATTGCAAAATGTTTTTATTTGATAAAAAGAATCACACGTTACTTGTTATTTAGATTATATGCATTTTTAAAATTCAACAATGGATACGACTATCATTTCACTTGAACTTTGATGTTTGACCCGATTCCTTTCACAGTCTTAAGCACATGTAAATAAGTGTCTTAACTTCATTGGTTATTTCTAAACCTACCGATCAATCAAATACCGGACAATGTATCCACTATCCACCATCTCTATTCTCTTCGTCAATGAATTCTTTTCTTTTTCTTTTTTCTTTTAAGTATGCGATCTTTTAGACATTTTTTTGATGCTGCGAACGTATGATATAAAACACGTCTTTTACAATATGCGACTCTTTATTCATCAATAATCATTTTTCTACGACAAACTCACACATTCTTAGCATATTCCTAAATTACAAAACTTTGTTTAATACAGAGGGATTTGAACCCAAAACCGCTATCACTTGAAGGGTGTCCACCTTACTACAACACTTGATATCAATAATCATTTTGTTTACATAAACAAGGAAGCTCTCACGAAACTTAGTTTTGAAATCAACTTACTATATGTTATTCCTCTTTTTAGTATGAGTACATAGAGGTATCCATTATTCATTTTTATGTCAACTGAATAATTAAAATTTAAAAAAACAACTTTACTAGCAATATATTCAAATAATAATAAAGTATTGATATTTTATTATTATATTGCCCAGTAGAAGTAGAAGACACTCCCCACCGTTAGATCGTCTGCTTCCTTTTAACGTCCCATCTTCTTCTCTTCTCTTCTCTTCTCTTCATAAATAACTCTATTTCTCTTCTGTTGCTACTTCTATTTCTTCTCCATCACCACTCACCACTCTCTCTCTCTCTCTCTACAAAATAATACTTTCTCTCTCCAAAAATGGAATCTCACAACCGCCGGCCTTGATTCCGTCAAGCATCATCTCATATTCCATTTTATTCCGCTGTATTTTAATGCTTATATTGATCCGATTAGCTTAGTAGAAATCATACAGGTTAGAAAAGTTAAACTTGAAGTGAATATGCTGGACCTTAATGTGAGCGTTGATCAGAGCGACTTAACGACGTCCAAACACACCGACGATAATATTAATTATAGCGGCGGCACCTCGACTTCCTCCGTCGTAAATGCTGAAGTATCGAGCACCAATGAGGAGCACTCGTACACGTGTCCAGATCTCCTTTACACCTTCGATATATTGAAACCGAGTACGCATAATCAACTAGATGATGATCAGGAATTTAGGTCACCGGATGATGTGGTAACCAAGCAGCTCTTTCCGGAGATTGATCGAACCGGCCGGTTCGATGTTAACGAAAGAGAAAGGGAATTTATCGTGAGGCAGCAGCAGCAGTATATACAGAAGGTGAGGAAGAGTAGGAGAGGACCGCGGCCGCAGAGTTCGCAGTATCGCGGTGTTACGTTTTACCGGAGGACCGGAAGATGGGAGTCGCATATTTGGTGAGATATATCTCGTGCTACACGTTTATAGTGACTAGTTAAAGTTTTGATTAGGGTTGTTTTTTTAGTTTCATGTGTATTGGTTGAAGCTTACTGGAATGATTAAATATTATTTAAATTAGTTAAACAGAAAAAAGAAAAAAAAAGAGCTATGATTGGTCCTTCGACCAACCTGTCCCTGCCAGGACAAAAAAAGGGTGAAAACCTCCCATTTTTAGTGTGGGGCGTTTTTGCTTAGAAACGTCTCACTACGAATACGGATGCTCTTGTGTAACTGTAAAAGTATTAAAAACTATTGATTTGGAATTTGTGTTTCGAATTAACTTACTGACAAGCATTTTTTTGTGCAGGGATTGTGGGAAACAAGTTTATTTAGGTATGCAGAATTGCATTGGGTTCTTCTATAGGTTTTATTTTAATCTACTTGAATCTGATTCTATTCATTGGCTAGTAGCTGACCTGTTTATTCTTCTTTGGTTATCTGTGAGTGATTTTGTAGGTGGATTTGACACTGCACATGCTGCTGCAAGGTATAATTTAATCTTTGTTGTTTTGTTTTGTTTCCTATTTGGCCCTACATGTTAAACCATTCCATATGAATTTGATGCTATTATTATAGGGCGTATGATCGTGCTGCAATTAAGTTTCGAGGGCTCGATGCTGATATTAATTTTAGCATATGTGATTACCAGGAAGACCTCAAACAGGTTTGACTAAAGTTATAATGGGATATGTTTTAGATATTTAAGAATTTAATGAGTAGCACTAGCACATGCCATTTAAATATTTGATCCATTTATCATAACTCATACATAATTGTGCAGATAAAGAACTTGACAAAGGAAGAATTTGTTCATATTCTTCGGCGTCAGAGCACTGGATTCTCTAGAGGAAGCTCAAAATACAGAGGCGTTACCCTGCATAAATGCGGTCGATGGGAGGCTCGAATGGGCCAATTTCTTGGGAAAAAGTGAGAGTTTAAAGTTTTTATTATAAAAAATCTGGGATATGATGAAAATGAAGGAATTGTGGTTGAATTGTTATCATTGTTTTGCTCTAGGTACATTTACCTTGGATTGTTTGACACCGAAATAGAAGCTGCAAGGTTAGCATACTAGTTTTTCATCTTTTTTACCAACTTTATATGATCCATCATGTTGCACTTAAGTGCAATTTTGCCATTGTTTTTAATTGATTAGGGCTTATGATAAGGCTGCTATAAAATGCAACGGAAGAGAAGCAGTCACTAACTTTGAACTCAGCTCATACGAGGGGCAATTGGGTCCTGAGACCAAAAATGGAGGTACTCGCTAACTTTTATTCGGTTGCAATCATTGTAGTTAATATTTATCTAGTATTAGTCCTGATTATTATCTTTAATTACAGCCTTCAACCAATCCCTTGATTTAAATCTTGGTATCGGTATCAAGGCACATGGAACGTTAGGGAGCCTGCACCAAATCAATCAAAACCAGAGCAGTTTTTTCCCTGTCTACCAGGTATCTAAAATGTTTATTTTAATGTTGCAGTAAGTATCAACTCCAAATCATATGTGAATTAAGCTGAAAAGAATTTTTTTTTTTTTGCCGTGATTAGGGAACAGCAATGGAGAAGAGTATGGGATCCGCATCGAATTGGGCGTGGCCGGTTGAAGGTCCACATGCGCATCCTCTCTTCTCTGCTGCTGCAGCATCATCAGGATTCGGTAATTCGACAAACACTGCTTCGTCATCACCATCCCTACCCCAGTACTACTTTATGAACTGAAGGCACAGGCAGAAGGTCAATTGGTTCATTTTTTTAGTCATTAGATTGGCATATTCTTGTATATGAATCTATTGATCGTTTTATAATCTTGTTAGACTGTGCCAGTGAAAACCTTTATAATTTTTGCACTTTGATAATAGAAGCATGCATGGTAGTAACATCTACTTGTAGACTTGTAATGAATCAAGCATTCAGTGAATCGTTCATGAACGATGCGGTAGGAAGTTCGTTTATTTAATAAACGAACAAACATGAACAAGACTTTTTCGTGAACGCGCGTTTGTTTGTGTTTGTTTAAGTTCGTTTGCATTCGTTAATATGCATTTAAATTTATTAATGCATTACAATTTAGTTTAGTTTTAATAAATTTTATGCATTGTTGCTTACATTTACTTTTAACTCGTTTTAGCTCATAAAGTTTGTTTATTTATGTTTGACTGTTTGTTCGTTTACGCTCATGAACCATTCATTTATACAAAAACAGACGAGTGTAAACATGTTTATTCTCATACAGGGGCGGACCTAACACAATGGCAGGGGTAGCACCCGCTACCCCTCAACTTTTCTGATGAAGTGAAATTTTTGCATTCATTTTACATTTTATGTCTTACGTTACCCCTAAAATTATATTATGTTACCCCTCAAACATCGACGGAACCAAGGGAATAGTTTAGATGAAAAGAACTTTGAGAAATTGGAATTTTTTTTATTGACAGAATGAAAATGGAGCACCGGAGGATTTCTCACGCAATGAAGAAGACGACTTATTGGTTTATTGGGCCCACTCAATATATTATACATATTTATTTTGTCTTTTTCCTGAAAGTGCAAAGCGTTAGTCACATAAACATTTAATAATAATAATAATATTATAGTTTTATAATTTTCTTTGTCCATTTATTTAATATAATATAAAAAAGATTATAGGTCTTTTAATTGTTTCGATTAACTTTTTTTATTTGATTTGTTTAATTTGATTATAATTCATTTACATTTTAATAAGTTTTACAAATGAGTTACGCTAATATATTTTTTTGTGTCGTTTCAATTTTATCGGATGTCAAACGAGTACCAAAAGCAAAAAAATCATTCTTGCATTATACTATATCGATTGTTAAAAAACTATTTAAATGTGAATGTAAAATCAAAATTCTATTGGATACTCGATAAAAAAAACCCACGTTCTGTCACTGCCCTCAAATGTTTTTAAAAGCCCAACACCACACTCTCAAAGTTTTATTAAGAAGGACAAGTTAGATAAAAAGCCACAACTAGTTAATAATTAAAAACCCGCTATTTAATTAAAACATAGTAACCTGATTTAGATAAAAAAAAAGCCTAATATCATGAGGGTTTTGAAAACTGAACTGGGAAAAACAAAAGGACCTAACACAACAACCAAAGAAATCAACGTTCGACCAATGACCATCTGATCTGACAATTTACATCTTGTTGGACCACCTCCTGCCACCGTGTCGATGTTGGTTTTGTCGGTTGCAATTGCAACCATTGGTCTATCAGTAATTAAGCTAGCATTGGTTTTACCTGTTGCAACGACAACCGTTGAAAGATGTTTCTCTAAATTGAAGCTTATCAGGAAGAATTTACGTAATCGAATAGGTGAAGAGTATTATGTTTTTTTTTAATGTACGGTTAAAAATATTGTGCTACCCCTGGAATTATTGGCTAGATCTGTCACTGTTCTCATAGCGAACAAACATGAGCAAGAAAACCTCATTATTTAATATTTTAATTATGTGTGTTTAATCGTTTGCTCGCTTAAAGTTTAACGAAAACGAACATGCTCTCCTTGAATTGTTGTCCATTGGCTACTAATTATGAATTATGCACATAGTACATGTAAGGTCCATTGGCCAGGTTGGCAAAAAGTCAAATTCATCACGTACAATGTTCTTGGTTGACAATTGACATGTTGCCAGAAATATGACAAGACTATTTGTCATGGACTTTGGAAACTACATTAAAACTCAAATCAAATCATATCAAACACAATGAACATGTACTTGTTTGTGACATGGTTGCCAGTAAAAGTTGTTTTCCTAGTACTTTGTATTTATGTGTTTGCAGTCAGAACAGAACCAGTGATGGTGATGTTGGGTAGATTGCGGTTAGTTCAGTGGATAATATTTGAAATTACGTGAATACCCTTCATCTTTTACATAGTTCTAGTGAAAAGGTACCATGCATATTTGGAGGAACAATGTGTGTCGGAATCGGGACTGTAAAGACTTCATGAACTTTATCTCCAAACTTCCAGAATGTTTTTTGTTGGCTCTATAATTGCTGAAACTACATTGGTAATTGAATACCCGACCATGGTCTTTGGTTCATGATTTTTTAGTTGGAAACCTACGACATACCAAGTTACCAACTCAAACTACTTAAAAGCATAGTTATCAAATACGCTAGACGCACTTAAGGAGCATAGTTCTTGCCTAGGTGTAACACCCCGGCTAAAGCAGAAACGCCTGAGTATGACGTACAGATTGCTCAAACACACGTAACACTATTAGGTGACCAAAATAACATTATTTCATTTAAATCTTCATGCAACACAAGTTTATCAAATAATACAAGTTGTAACGAATAAACAAACAAATGATAAGTTTGTTCTTTGAATATCCTATAGGCATGCAATGTGTCTTCTAACTTTCATCCTTGTATCTTTACACCTGTAACATATGTATAAAATAAAGTCAGCTATGAACATAGCTAGTGAGATTTCTCACAGTTTGATATAATACGTAAAAATCATACAATTCCATGAAACTTATGAAATGAGCACATAAGGGTTCTTTACACCTGATGCAATGAACCTGAGTGTAAAGAACAAACGAAGGTTCTTTCCAGTTGGGGCTACCAACGTACTTGGATATGGGGTCCCTTTTCCACTCGATACAAATGGACCCGAGTGCAAAGGGGGGCGTACGATCATACTTATTGAGACAACCACTGAGCAAGTAATTCTGAGCAGGTAGTCAAGTAAACACACAAGTCCATGTAATGAATTGTAGTTTGTAAGCAATATCGTAAATAATAAATACTTGAAGTTTTGTAGGATACATATGCTACCCCAAAATATAAAACGTTTAAAAAGGGGTGGTGAGAAACTCACCGAGAAATTGAAGATAAACATTGCAAGGAAAACGAAAGCACAATAATGAAACCGAAGCAACCAAAAGTGCGTTACAGAACCCGAAGCGATTGAACTTCTTGAACTATAAATAAAAATAAATACGGAAGTTTAAAGATTAATTAACGGGATTATACGGTTAAATGTTTAGTTTTAAAGATGATGCGCTATATATTTTATTACTTTTAGGTGTGGAATATTTTAATATTATTCTAAGCTTAACGGTGTTTTTAGCGAACAAAATATTATTTTAACTTATTTTTTTATTAATAATTTAACATAATTATGAGAAATATAATGTTTGCGAATTACGGATTTTAGTGATAGTTTTACCTTGAATTATAATGGTTAACGAAATCGAATAAAGTTAACTTTAATGGTTTTAACGAATTATTATTACCTAATTAAAGTTTAACGGAATCAAAGCTAACGAAACTAATATTAAAGTTGCAACGAACTATATTATTTAAATATTATTTCAACTAATAAATTATTATTAATATGAGCATTTAATTCTTTACAAAGCACGGATTTTATCTTAAAATAACTATTTTAGTGTTTATAAATATTAACAAAAAATAATTATAAAATGAACGAAATGTAAATAAATATAATATAATATTAATGTGGTTCATGAACTTACTAATATGAAAAGGTTGAGGTTTTAGATGAAAATGATAAAATTTAGTTATAAAATAATTTTATTTAACTTAAAATAATTTTAATTAGATTTTTAATAACCTTTAATATATTTGTTATGATTTTTAAATAATAAGAAAAAGGTTTTAAATTTAAATAAATAAAAACGGCCTAACCCGGGTCCTTCCGTTCAAACTCAAATGTACTGACCAACTGACACAGTTTGTTGATTGACTTTACTTTAGAAGCAAAAATATATACCTAATCGCACAAGTTCATCTTCAACCTAACAAACCCTAGGATTTCAATTCCTTAAGTTCGTTCCATGTTTGATCAAACTAGTTTAGGGGTTTTGTTTTGTGGCTTATCACGATCAAAATGAATATAAACATGACCTGATATGGTGTCGGAATGATGGTGAACACGGCTCGCCGGAAAAACGAACTTTGAAGTCCGATTACGTGAGTCAGAGGCTGTTTTTAGTATAATTAGTTGATGTGAACGAGTTTAGATGAAGATTTAGAAGCTATTTATACTATCGATTGAGCGTTTGGATGTTAATCACATAGTTAATGTTAATTCCATAAATTCCGGAGGTTCCGAAGAATAGTACGCACGATTTAATTGATGATATATGTTTCTATTGATAGTTACGGGATTAATGCTAAGGTTATAAGTCGTTACGATTAGTTAATTGGGTCAAAACGAACGGTTTATGGAATTTCCATGATTGCCGGAGTTGATTGGGTCGCCGGTCAGAGCTCGTCACCGGAAAAACGGGGTAAGGGGGTGGGGCTGGGTTTTGCTTTATTAAATTTCAATGATTTGCACTTCAGTTCCTGTACTTTCAATATATATTAAGCTAGAAAATATTTTATATTTACATATTAGACCTTAAACTTTTAGATGCATTAAAATGTAACAAAAGTTTATACACTTGGATAATTTATATATTTTACCCGAATAGTTTGCAGATCGTTTAGTTAAGAACTTTAAACCTTGGAGTTTTGATAGTCGAACAAAAGGATAAAGAAAAAGAACGATAAACGTAAATCCTCGCGAATATTATATCAACGATGAATGTTAAACATAAATACAATGAACCGACGAAACGAGCCGGTTTAGTGAATACGAATACGGTATACTAACAAGGATAATGAAATGACGATTGTCACATAAAATGAAACTTGAGAACGTTAATAATATATATATATATATTCCTAAGAAGGTTAGGAAGGCGGGTATTTTAGTCTAACACTTAAATATCAAAATCCACTTAATTTAATTTCAAAAACCCAATTACATAAAACCCAATTACATATTTACTCTCTACAACCACCACCACTCCACCGCTCACCGCCACCACAACCGTCACCCACCGCTACCACCTCGCCGGAAAAGTCGGGAAAAACACAATGGAAAACACTATGAAAAACACAATGGAAAAAAAAATCACAATGAAAAAACACAATAAAAAACACTATTGTATGACACAATGTAAAAAATACAATGGAAAAAACACAATGAAAAATACTATTGTATAACACAATTTTGTAAAACACAATTTGTAAAAACCCACTAATTTTTTTAAAATTTTATATTACAATATGGTACTCATATGAAAGATAAAAAGACACTCGCTATTATGGTGAATTTGTTTTTCAATAAAAACGTCGTAAAAAAAGTTATGGACGTTTTAAAATGATGGGGAAATTTGGCATTTGCCTTGCATGTGGAGATAGAAATTCAGCAAATGTGTTATTCCTTTTATGCCCTCCCCTTCTTTCACACTTGATTTCCTCCGAAACTAATCTCAACCCTCCATATTTAAAATCAATGTACAAGATTACTTCTTATCCTTCCTATAAAAACTATACTTCCTATTATAACCTAACCCAGTATATATAAACAAAACCGAAAATTCGAAACGGGTCGGGTTTGAAAAGTAACGAATGTTACATTATGCCTAGGCCCAAAACCCATGACAGATCTAGCTTAGAAGCAGAGTTATCTCGGGGTACTTCTTAACTTTCTTGGCAAAGTACAAAACTAGTACAATTTTTTTGTTCTCTATTTTATTTTTTGGATACACCCCTAAGCAAGTATTAATACCCCAAGGTCCATTTTTCTAGGATACTCCTGAATATTTGTTCAAGATCTGTCATTACGCAAAGTGTTGAAAAACGAGGGCTTGAAAAAAAAACTCACTAATAGAACAATTAAAAATATATTATGTATGACAAAAATACTATTATTTAAATAAATAAACAAAAGCCATTATATAACACACTTTTCCAATTCACTTCTACAATCTCACGACCTTGATGCCATTCCTAACTTCAGGCTTCGGTGTTTGTTGGAATCGGTTTAATTCTTCAAGCACAATTCTTAATTTTTCGACTTTAGGATTAGTATAATTGCAATTGGATATCAATCTTTTTTGACCACTCTCCTAAACAAACTAGATAGTTGAGCGCCGTCTATATTTTAGAGTAGCATCAAAGAATGTGAGTTTGTCAGTTAAAAAAAAGGTAGCAAGAACCCCACTTTACCTACTTTTTTTAAAATATATTAACTGTTTTGAGCAACCACTACTATCTATAGTTGAACATAAAATGTCCTTTATATATATAGTAGAGGTGCACACAGAGTACGGTTAACCAACCCAAGGAATCGAACTGGTTTGGAACTGGTTAAACAGGAACCGGCTTGGAACTAATAAAACCGTAGGTTCATGACCAATTTATAATTCTCACCATTGAAACGGGTTAAATTAAACTGAATCGGTAATGTTTTAAACTTGAACAAAATTGGTTGAAGGGCCCTTTTCGTTCCATCTTTCTTTTTTCAAATGTAGTTCGCCTTCGAAAATTAAAATGGGCTTTTTACTTTCTCTTTTACTTTTGTTGGTAAACGGCTATGCTGGTGTAGATTTTAGTATAAGTTTTTTATGTGCTAATAACATTGGGTGAAAGTCACAAAAATAGACACTTTATGTCGAAAAAAGAGTAAATTGCATGAACTTGATAAGCGAAAAATTAACATTTCCCCACAACTATTGAGAAATTATTTGTTTGGCTTGGCCCTTTCTTTCAACCTGTTATCCTTTTGTTTTACCGTTTTTTCACCTGTCATTTACAGAATGCTTATTAGTTATAACAGACACTCCTTATTAATACCAAAACATTAACTAATCAACTTAACATGGAGTTGAAGTATATCATACATGACTGGCCCTTGGGGGTGGCTGGGTGGTCGATGGCCACAGGCCCAACACCCCGCTAGGCCCGATTTTTTTTTAAATTATAGGTATTTTTATTAAAAACAATATGTATATTTAATGTTTAAACACAATTATATAACCATTAGCTTGGTCTAATGGCAAATGGGTATTACTCACAACCAAGAGGTTGCGGGTTCTAGCCTCACTTAAGACATGTTTAATTTACACAACCCAAATTATAATCAAGTAAGCACATATACATTTTATAAAAATTAAACTGTTTAAACCCAACAAAATACTCATTTTATTTAAGGCCCAAAAAAATTTTCGCCTTCGATTCAAAATTTTTTTTGCTTTCTCAGAGCCGGCCCTGATATCATATGTATGTATTATATTAAGATTAAATAATCTTTCAATGCCCTGAATTGCCACCAGTTTTGTAAATACAATTAGAATAATATTAGTTCTCATTTACGATCTACCTCACATTATATATTTTATGCATATCAGTATAAGAGGACATAGGTTGTAGCTGGAACATAATTTTCTAATATGTGATCAAATATAAATATATGAATAACATAATGGACATTATAACTTTACATGGTATTACATTATGACTGGGTAATTGTATAGTTCTAAAATACATAGATTAGTAAGAATAATTTGTTTATGTAGTTTAAATAAATCAACATGGAAAGTTGTAAATTATACCTATTAAGAAAAATAGAAGGTTAACATCAAATTATCTTAGTTCAGTTAGTAAGACACAAATATTTTAAAAACAAGGTAGTGAGCTTGATTTCCACCAATAACATGTTTTTCATTTTAACAATTTTAATTAAATCAAAATAGATAGTTAAGTGAAATTTATTATATTGAAAATTTGTATATTTGGGCCTAGTTGAATGCCATGTGAACAATAGGTATTTTTTATAGATTAGATTATTTCAATTCATTTGAAGTTGAATTAGGAAACAAAATTGATGAAAATGATTTTGGTCTAGAAACTCAAATTATGAACACACAATTTGACACAAATAATGATAGTGGGCTTCAAATTAGTTATTTGTGAATGGGCTGAATATGCGTAACTAACTCAATTGGGCATTTGGGCTTATACAAATTAATTAAAATTGACTTGAATTGTTGAAAGGCCGAAGGGAATCAAGACGACCACAACAACAAAAGAAAAAAAAAGAGGAAGTTTTAATAGTAAAAAAATAATCTTATAGTGAGAGTATTAGATTACTTTATTTTATATTTATCTAATTAAATTTCTGTGATCACAATCTATTGAAGGTTTTCTGTTGTAAACTTGTGCTAGACATGATTTAAGTAAATTCACGTTCTTTTTATGTATTAGTATGTTAAAAGACATGTCATTTATGATCTCGTGTTAGCATTTGTTATTTGTTGGTCCAATGACATTAAACATCGGATGTTACATTATGGTTTAGTAATGTGCTTATAATTGTTAACATACTAGCATACGTCCTGCAACGATCTTGTACCGTTAAATATCAATACATCAGATTTCTTAGGTTGATATGTCTATGATTCCAAACTTTTATCATGTAGCTTGTTAGCAAAGTGAATAAGTTGGTATTTTGGTTTTATTCTTTCATCAAGCTTAATTTAATAAAGTCGAAAGTATTCCATCTAATTACTTTTGTATATACTTTTCTTGAAGAAAAATGATTTCAATATTTTCTAAAGTTGGTTGGTTGCTGAAAAAGAGGATTTTATAATTATCTTAGTGTTTTGTAATGTAAAAAGACTAAAAGCAATTAGATTTAGATGGAATAATTTGAAGTAAAAAGACTAAAAGCAAAATATCAATTTGAAGGTTTACCTACTATCTTTGGCCTTTGTGATGGCCTCGTTGGTTTTACCGACTATACGAGTTTTAGCTGTAGGTCCACGTAGTTATCATTAAGTCGTTGACTCGTTGGTTTAAAGAAAAGAAGTAATAATAATTTGATATATTAAATAATAAATGTTAAATGATAGATATTAATAGGTTGGTATTATTTCACGAATAAGTTAAGAACTCTTTGGAACTTTTAACAATCTAATAATTTTTTAATTTTTTATATATTAACATTTTGAGATTAGTTTTATCATATTTATAAATAATTGATTGGATATATAAATCACAAATTTACACATGTACTACATTTATGTAAGTGGCCCACATAAGTTTTAAATATGCACATAAACTATATATATATATATAAATTTTGGCCCACGAAAATTATGGGCCTCAGCCGAGTGTCTAACTCGCACTATCCACAAGCCGATCCTGCCTACGTAGATGAGCCAAGTTGATCGACATGTTTGTCGGTGACACATACCGCCTTACTACTAACTCACGTTAAAGACGTAGCTTCACCTATTATGTTACGTCACAACATGTGGTTTATTCGAAAAGTTAATGGAATTTGTGTTCCACACATAAAAATCTCACTTCCAAAAACAATAACAATAATAATAATAATAATAATAATAATAATACTACTACTACTACTAAAGGCCGAAAGTGACAGAGAATGATAATAATAAATAATTAAAGTGAAGTCAGTCCAAACACCCACCAAGTGTTGGTAGGCCCCACATGTTTCTTGTTTTGATGGGCTTTTTCCTCAGCCTGCACATACTCCATGTTTATACTCATTCAGTCATTCCACCCACCTTATTAAAACATCATCATCATCCCTGAACACATGTTTTAACAATTGCTCTTAGGGTTTTTGATATTCAATCCTTTGCATATTAGCTTCTAATGCAGCCATGTTTTTAATTATTTACGTGCTGTAATTTGATCAGTATCCTGCTAAACCCCTAATTCTTAGCAAAGATTGAACATAACCCAAATGGGCTTTCATCATTTCTTCTTCTTGTTCTATGTTATTATTATTATTATTATTATTATTATTATTATTATTATTATTCTTTACAGTTTCATGGAGTTTACCAAAGCCCAGATTCCAGGTTCAATCTTTACTCTCTATTGATTATGCTTATTCATGTATATGAGACATTTATGTTATTTTTTATTTTTTATAAGTTTGTTTACCAGATGAATGTTCAGTGAGTTCCTATGTGTTTCTTGGTTTGTTATTAAAAAGATATGATTTTTCATGTTTTTTAGGGTTTAAAGTTTATATTCCTTTTATGATGAATACTTTTCAGAACCTTTTCTTTATGGTAGATTTATTTGTTGCTGTCAACATTTCACTTCACCTATGAATATTCATTATCTGATGCAAACTACCAAGGTTTTGTCTTGATCAAACCATTACCATATGAATCTTGATTATCTTTATTCATTGAGATCATACCAAAATGTAAAAATATAATGTAAAAAAAAAGTTACTGTGCATTGTCAGTAAAAAATCCTGGATGAGCTTCAACAAACTAAAAGTCAAAATAATAACTTGTGTATTGCATATAGTCAACCTCACTAAAGGTTAGGTGAAGTTCCTTTGAATCATTGAACATTTTCATTTAGTGGGTCATTAAAGGCTTATGATAATTTGTCCCATTTTCCTGATCAAGCCCAGGACCTTATCTTGAAAGGTTAATAGCATAGGTTCCATTCGGCACTTGCTTTACGCGAATCCGATTTTTTACTTGTGTTTAAAGAGTTGAAGATTAGTTGCAAGAAATTAAGATGGGACCCACAATGCACATGTTGTTTTTCCTAGTCTTAGTACTCACAATTGGACTGTTTTTAGCAGGTTTTATAAGTCTAGATTGTGGTGGCGAAAAGAATCACACCGACAGACTTGGGCTCGAGTGGACTCCTGATGATCAAATGATATATGTGAAAGCTAGGACTCGATACCTCGTAAGAGCCACATTCTTATATGGCAATTTTGATAACAACAATGTATACCCGAAATTCGATATTTCCATGGGGCCCACTCATTGGGCAACTATTGTCATTTCAGATGCTAACACAATTGAGTCTCAAGAACTCATTTTTTTAGCTTCTGATCCAACGGTCAGCATGTGCTTATCAAATTCAACAACCGGGCTCCCGTTCATTTCCACACTCGAGCTTAGACAATTTAACGGTTCGGTTTATCTTACACCGTTTGAGGACCATTTCTTTCTTAGTGTTTCGGCCCGTATCAATTTTGGGGCTGATAATGAAGATCCAGTCAGGTATATTAAGAATCAAGTTTTGTAATTTTTTATTCGGTTTGACCTTTGAAAGTCATCTAAGTAATCTTTTGACTTTATACTTGATATGGGCTTATAAAGATTGTTTCTTTTAATTTCAGATACCCAGATGATCCGTTTGATATATTATGGCAATCCGATTTGGTGAAAAAAGCAAATTATCTTGTTGATGTGGCAGCTGGGACTGAAAAAGTGTCAACCAGTTCACCGATTGATATTGGGAAAGACGAATTGCCACCTCAGAAAGTTATGCAGACGGCTGTTGTGGGCCGAAATGGAACGTTAACTTATCGTTTGAATTTGGATGGCTTCCCGGGCTTTGGTTGGGCCTACACGTACTTTGCAGAAATTGAAAATTTAAGCCCGACACAAGACCGGAAGTTTCGGCTTTTTCTTCCTGGAGCACCGGATATTAGTAAAGCTATTGTCAACATACAAGAAAACGCTCAGGGAAGTTACCGCGTATACGAGCCGGGATTTTATAACATATCACTTCCTTTTGTTTTATCATTTAGATTTGCACAAACAGATGATTCTACTGAGGGTCCTCTTGTTAATGCAATTGAGATCAGTAAATATGTTAAAATAAGCGACGGGTCTTTTGATGGTAAGTGTGGGCTGGTTTACTCTTTTGTGTTTTGGGTGTAATGATGAAAAAGTAACGATCTTGGGGGTGTTTTTGTCTTTTCGGTTTAGGTGCTGTGGCTGCTAGCTTAGTATCGGGTTACAAGTTGTTAGACTGGGCTCAAGAAGGTGGTGATCCATGCTTGCCAGTTCCTTGGTCCTGGTTGGAGTGTAATTTAGACCCGCAGCCCAAGATTATCTCAGTGTAAAATGTCTAAATACCCTTTTCTCCTTCTATAGTTTTAACAAAAGCATTCTAAAGAAGCCTCACATTTTATGTAGCAAATTGTCAAATGAGAACATAAGTGGAAGCATTCCTTCTGAATTGGCCAAGTTGAGCAGCTTAGAAGAGCTGTGAGTTTAACTATGTATTTTATTAAAATATTCTTGTATGATTGTTATATTGCATCATAACAAAATAGGATGATCTTATACTTACATTCTTGTAGGTGGATCGATGGGAATGCATTTACTGGTTCAATCCCTGATTTTAGTGGATGCCCAAACTTAAAGATCATGTAAAGCAGATAACTTTACCTTTGTTTTTCTAAAATCTGTGATTTATATAGGCTAATAATAATCTTTTCTTATGCAGACATCTTGAAAACAATCAGTTGGCCGGTGGTCTACCACCCTCGTTAGCAGACTTACCTAACTTACACAAGTTGTAAGTACTTAAATCCTTTATATAAAAAAAAGTAAAGAGTCAACATTTGACTTTAAAGAGTCAAACATAACCCAAGTTTTCTAATGTCTGAAAAAACGAGTCAACATTTGACTTTAGAAAGTCAAATACAATACACAGGTCTCTTGACAAACCTAAATTATGCAGGTATGTGCAGAATAACTTGTTATCTGGCTCCGTGCCATCAGGTCTTCTGAACAAGAACATAGTCTTAAAGTAGGTATTATTTTTCATTTCTTGAAAATTTTAGCGAATTAACTAACATTACTCATTTGTCGTTAAACTCAAATGTACAAACTCAAATTCTTGATATTTTTTGTTTTATCAGCTACACTGGAAACGATAATCTTCATAAGAAAACTAGTGGTGGGAGGCTCAATAAATACATTATCTTCGGATTAGTAGTTGGGGTTGTTGCTTTATTAATAGGATTTATAACCTCGTGCCTGATCATACGCCAAAGGAAAAAATATCACAAGAAAGGTATAATACTAATTAATCATTTATGTTTGATGTACATTTTTAATAATTTTTTATTTAATTATTTTTTGATAGAGCCCGAAGGCAACTTCCATATTTCTTCTATGAGTAATGCAACTTCAGAAGGCGCCCAATGTTTTACACTATCTGAACTTAGAGCCGCGACCGATAATTTCCAGAAAAAAGTTGGTTCTGGAGGCTTTGGTACTGTATATTATGGTAAATTAACCGACGGAAAGGAAATCGCGGTCAAAATATTAGGAAATTGCAACATCCAACAGGGAAAAAAGGAATTTGCAAATGAGGTAAATGAAATTTTCGTTAACTAATTTTGTTCACACTTTTAGAACGATAATGTTTATATCAAATGATTTTATGAAGGTGAGTCTTCTGTCAAGAATACATCATAGAAACTTGGTAAAATTTTATGGATTTTGT
Source organism: Bidens hawaiensis (assembly GCF_021521415.1). Lineage (NCBI taxonomy): Eukaryota > Viridiplantae > Streptophyta > Magnoliopsida > Asterales > Asteraceae > Bidens > Bidens hawaiensis. The sequence continues at coordinate 619,981 of NW_027491973.1, read as the reverse complement.
CAAGAAGAAGGGAAGGATATTCTTGTTTATGAGTTCATGCACAATGGAACTCTCAAAGAACATCTTTATGGTAACCTTTTGATATTATTATATTTCTAAAGTTGAATTATTATTTTATATCTTTTAGTTAACAAAGGGTTGTATTCAAAATAGGACCTTTAGCAAAAGAACATAGACTCAAATGGATCAAACGGCTTGAGATCGCAGAAGAGGCTGCCAAAGGTTCGTGAAACCATTTTCTTATAAATTTCCACTTTCACGCTTCATATATAATATTAAATATTGTAACAGGATTGTGAATTGTTTTAGGAATCGAGTATCTTCATACTGGTTGTGTCCCTTCAATTATTCATAGACTTGAAAACAAGCAACATTCTTCTTGATAACAACATGAAAGCCAAGGTTTCAGATTTTGGCCTCTCAAAACTCGCGGTTGATGGGATTTCACATGTTTCGAGCATTGTTCGAGGCACTGTCGGCTATCTTGATCCTGAGTAAGTCATTATATGCCATCTTGTACTCATATTAACAACTAATGTAAGCTAATTCTGTCATGCTTCGTGTTTTGCAGATACTATATATCCAATCATTTGACAGAAAAAAGTGATATCTATAGTTTTGGAGTCATTTTACTTGAACTGATATCTGGCAAAGAAGCAATTTCAAATGAGAGTTTTGGTATAAATTGTCGCAACATTGTTCAATGGGTAAGTCTGGTTGGGCTTAGGCGGGTCGGGCCACATGCGTTTTTTGTCAAGTCGTTGAATGTTAATATTTTGTCATTATTTTTTTTGTTTTTTTAGGCAAAATTGCATATAGAGAGTGGGGATATTCAAGGTATCATTGATCCGGCTTTAGGGGACGAGTATGATATTCAGTCAATGTGGAAAGTAGCAGAGAAAGCGTTAATGTGTGTGCAACCTCACTCAAACACAAGGCCTTCGATGTCTGAAGTTATAAAAGAAATACAAGATGCAATCTTGATTGAAAGGGGTGGAGGTAGTTCTGAAGAAATATCACGGAACTCGTTTAATTCTTCATTAAACATGGGCCTGGGAGTGGGTGTCGATCCTTATGTGTCGTTTCATGAGTCTATCGCACTCCCCTCGGCTCGTTAGTATATAGATGATTGTTTTCTTATAATGATTGTTTTGTATGTATTAAGGTTCTTGTTAGAATATGGTTTTGTTTTTTTTTTTCTTTTTTTTTTCCCGGTTATAAGCTGGTCGGTTTACTTATATTCAATTTCGGTTTTGGACGGGGTTGGACCAAAAAACATAAACACAATCCCATGTAGTTTTACTTTTGTTATTTGAGTTGGGACATTTCTTATATTCAGAGCAGTATTATGTGTCATTTTAGTGAATGTACCTCCCTCCTGATAAAATGTCATGTTTAAAACATATTTATAGCATTTTCTCTACTATATTTTCTTTAATTTTACTATGTGGATCGTTATTCATTCTTACTGAATGCAGATTAACTTAAATGAGTGTTTTACCCGACGAGTTGCGTCGGGACATGTCGGTAAAACCTGGGTGATGATAAACCCAAGCGTTGTCAGTCACTGGTGTTGAGATGGTAAGTCGACGCGAATTATGTTGGTTTCTGTTATGTGCGTTATGATACCGGTACTAAAAACCAAAAACAAAAACTAAAAATCGAGATGGACCAATGGGGTGGCGTTAGTCAGTAAAACTTGGGTGTTGGGAAGACCCAGCGTTGTCGATCCCTGGCGTTGAGGTGGTGAGTCTACGTAAATTCGGTCAGTTCTGGTCAAGCTTGTTACGATACCGGAATTAAAGCTAAAAACAACAAAATTGGCTTTCGGTCGGTTTTCTTTATGTTCGTTACGGTACCGGAATTAAAGCAAAATGTGGCGAGTCTGTGCGAATTCGAATGGTTTCTGTCATGTTCGTTACGATATCATAACTAAAATTAAAAAACAAAAACAAAATTGATATTCGGTCTGTTTTCGTTAAGATACCTGAAGTAAAAAAAATAAAAACAAAAACGAAAACAAAAACAAAAACGAAAACGAAAACAAAATTATGTGAACCAATATGGTGCAGCTAAGTAGCCCAATAAGAACTTAGGGGCACCAAAAATCTTAATTATCATATATAATAATTGGTAGTATCCAAATAATTAATTTTATAGATCTGTTGGTTGATGAATATGTAACAACTTATCCGTAGGATTTTTTGTGTTTTATACGAAAGTAAACTATACCCATATCATTCTAAACTATTTGGATTTATTTTAAGTGACCAGGATATTTCCATTTGGATCTTTTGGTATCACTATTTTCTGTTATTCCACTAAACTATACCTATATTATCCTTTCAACAAAAAAAACTTTCCAACTATACAATGTTAACAACTTTAGCAGCCTATTCGTAGACAATTTTTACGGTGTTTGTAATCTTAACTGCTTGGATTTATTTATTCACTTGAATTTATTATAAAAAAATTTGGTAACAGTGCATACTTATATTTATTTGATGGTTGAGACGAGACACTCAAAGATTTTATTAAAAGATTTTGAATTAAAGTGTCAGTGACATGAGGTTGGTTTCTGTTAACAAAGGTATCCAGGTCGGATCTGATGTACGAGTTTTTCTTCAATAACATGTCAGCTCAGTACCCCAATAATCAGTACTCAATTAATGATACAAATTTGCTTAAAAAAACTTATTTATTTGATTTTGATGCCAAACTACTGTATATTTAGCTCTTATCATCCACAAATAATTCAAGAAAAACAAGAGGACAACAAGTAACCAACGTGGTACATCCTGCACAATATGTTGTACTTTCCTTTCTCCACTCAAATACTCCCCCCACCGTACCTTATCCCCTCACCCAAATTATTAATCTCCCGCCGTAATGACCGTTATACCCCCACCCTCACCACCACCACCACCGCCACCCTCCTCCTCCGCCGCCACCTTCTCCCAACCCCGCCGCCACCACCACCACCTCCACTGGGCCCACCCCACCAGAAACCCTTCTCGAATCAAATCCACCACCAACCCCACCTCCATCACCACCACCACCACAAACCACCGTCAAAATTCCAATAATACCCTTCTAAACCTCCTCCGTCAAAGAAAAACCGACGATGCCTGGCTTGCATACACCCAATCTCCTCACTTACCAAACCCCACTTGCTTAAGCAGATTAATCTGCCAATTGTCTTACCAAAACACACCCACTGCTTTAACCAGAGCTCAGTCCATCATCCGCCGCCTCCGCCATGAACGCCAGCTCCACCGCCTTGACTCCAACTCCCTCGGCCTCCTCGCCGTCGCCGCCGCCAAGTCCGGCGACACCCTTTACGCTAACTCCATCCTCAAGTCCATGCTCCGGTCAGGCTATTTACCACATGTCAAGGCTTGGAGTGCCGTCGTTAGCCGCCTCGCTAATTCGGGCGATGACGGCCCGAAAGAGGCGGTTAAGTTGTTCAGCCAGGTCACCCGAACAATTAAACGATTCTCGGACTCGACCCTGGTGGCGAATTCGAAACCGGATACGGCCGCGTATAATGCGGTTTTGAACGCGTGTGCGAATTTGGGGTGGACCGAGAAGTTCGGGAAGTTGTTCGATGAGATGTTGGAGAGCGAGTGTGAGCCGGATGTGTTGAGTTATAATGTTATGATTAAGCTTTGTGCGAGAATTGAGAGGAAGGACTTGCTTGTGTTTGTATTGGAACGGATTCTCGAACGGGAAATACCGTTGTGTATGACGACGTTGCAGTCGTTGGTGGCGAGTTATATCGGGTTTGGTGATCTGGAAACTGCGGAGAAGATTGTGCAGGCGATGAGGGAAGGAAGGCAGGATGTTTGTAAGATTTTAAGGGAAGCGAGTTTGCAGGAATCATTGAATGAAAATGAAAGTGAAGTGTTTGAAAAGTTGCTTCCGAATATTAAGTACCCGAGTGATTATGAACCGCCATTGTTGCAAAAGGCGTTCCAACCGAATACTAGAATGTACACGACGTTAATGAAGGGTTATATGAAAGCGGGTCGGATTAAAGACACCGTGAGGATGCTGGAAGCAATGAGAAACCAAGAAGACAGTTCTAGTCATCCGGACCATGTTTCATACACGACTGTAGTCTCTGCACTGGTCAATGTCGGGTCAATGGAAAAGGCCCGACAAGTTTTAAACGAAATGACATTATCTGGAATTCAAGCAAATCGGATAACTTACAACATCCTGTTAAAAGGTTATTGCCAACAACTTCAGTTAGATAACGCGAGGGAGACGATTAAGGAAATGATCAATGCGGGAATTGAACCCGATGCTGTATCGTACAATACTTTAATCGACGGGTGCATATTAATTGATGATTGCGCGGGAGCACTTGAGTTCTTTAACGAGATGAGAGCTAGAGGCATTGCTCCCACGAAGATAAGTTACACCACCCTCATGAAAGCCTTTTCAGTGTCGGGCCAACCGAAGCTAGCCCATGATGTTTTTAACGAAATGGAAAAAGACCCGCGAGTGAAAGTGGATTTAGTTGCTTGGAACATGTTGATTGAAGCTTATAGTCGAGCGGGTATGCTTGATCCCGTAAAGGATCTAATTGACAAAATGAAAAAGAAAGGGATGTATCCGGATGTTGCTACATATGGTAGTCTTGCAAGTTGTATAGCGTTAGCAAGAAAGCCGGGTGAAGCATTATTGCTTTGGAACGAGATTAAGGAACGGTGTGGTTTAATAATAGGCGATGAAATTAAGATTTCTAAACCCGAGTCGAAGGTTCCTGTGTTGAAGCCGGATGAAGGGTTGTTGGATACTTTAGCGGATATATGTGTAAGGGCTGCATTCTTTAAGAAAGCATTGGAAATAGTGGCTTTCATGGAGGAATTAGGGATAGCACCAAATAAGACTAAGTATACTAGAATCTATGTAGAGATGCATTCAAGAATGTTTACAAGTAAACATGCTTCAAGAGCAAGGCAAGATAGGAGGGTTGAGAGGAAACGAGCTGCGGAAGCTTTTAAGTTTTGGCTTGGTTTGCCGAATTCTTATTATGGAAGCGAGTGGAGACTCGAAGGTGAAGGAGTTGAAGATGATGAATACGCGATTTAATATATGAATCATCCGTATTTGCATATTGACTTTGGGGTATTTGGTGTATAATTTTATACAAAATCGGTTTATAGTATATTTAGAGAAGTGTATTTAGTAGTCATAGAATTGTATGATGAAACATTGAAACATATAAAGGTTGTGTTGAATAAAAAAGCAGCAAGTACTATGGATGAATCATGAACACTGAGAGTTGTTACTGTAATATTGTATGACTACAAGTTATGAGAAAACTCTAGGTGGTTTTTGGTTTTGGATGCTCAAAGTTTAATTATTAGATGCCCAAAATTTTCTAATCTTATTGACTTTCTTCACGCCATCCATTACTGCCAAAACCAATGTTAAAAAAAAATGCCTGCTCAATCGGTTTCATTCATGTTGGTAATTTTAATGTTATCAACATGTATTTTTAGTATATTGGGTTAACTTGTCGATTGAGTAAATAACATTAAAGATTAAACGAGTTGGGTGACGCGGGAGTGCGGCTCGATTTAATTCTAGTTGTTATTTGGGTTTTGTTATTCAAATTATACCTTGGGCCTTAGTAGATTATCTAATGGGCTACTAATTAAATGGGTTTTAGTTTAAAACCCATAACATCAATTTATAATTACATGTATGGAGACTATATAAAATTTTTGTTCACTCGATCGATTAGATAGAGAACAGAAGGGCGGTTACCATTGTGTTCTTGATGGCATTTATGGCAACATACAAATTCAATTCCAGTAACAAGAAAAATCTCTGTCTTACCCGATAAATCATTCGCGTGTAACCGGCAAAATAGGTTTATCTGAAAGTTTTTATACGATTCAGAAATTAATCCAGGCTGCTGTTATTTATGAAGATTAAAATCAAGACTACGTGTTTGAATATTTGATCGAATTCATCACCTAGGTACGCAACTATTATACAATAAAGATAAACCTATTTACTATCATGTTTTTAATTGATTTAACATGATTAGGGTTCCATAAGTGTATATCTGTTTAATAAAGAATTCGTGGACTTTGGGAACGGAGAATTAAGATCATTAAAATTGATGATTGGGTTTTCTTATTTAAATCAACGGTTATTCAAAACTCTATCCAGAATTTTATATCTTGGATTATAAATGAATTCAATTCAATATTCATGAACTAATTGGTTGGAGTGAATTTTTCACAATGAAATGCACGGTTGATTAATTTTGTTTAAAAATTACATTTCATTATGTACTATTCAATTATTAGATGTCATATATATGATTATTTATTTTCAAATAAAGGGTGAATGTGGCGTCAAAACTTGGTAGATTCTAATTTCAACTTGGAATTTTTATAATAACTGATGTGAAGTAAATTTGATTGCAACTAGCATGAACATTGTTAATGGATCAAGTAATATATATTATTGTTTATGGATTATGGATTAAAATGTATTATGATACAAAACGGAATCTAATGCATCAAACTTACTGCATGATTTGGTGTTCTTGATTTAGAAATCTAGTATCACATGTTTCGATTTCAAGTGAATTTCACAGTATGTCATTGGGTTAGTATTTTATTTGGAAACCATAGGTTTAAAACGGTTTTTGGGGTTCAATATTACGCATCCGATTTGAAAAAGGAGATTGAGCTAGAATTTGTAGATTTATAAATGATAGATTTGAAACTGTTTCATGTGGATATTAAATATCCATGTAATTTGCTTATATATGGATTCAATGATCGATTAAAATTTGAAATTCAAAGGCGTATGAAAATATGGGTCGAATCTTCATATAACCGGCTCATTTTATGGAAACTGTATTTTATTTGCACTATATGGATAAGATTTGTTCATTGAATTTGATATGAAAATTTATGTGATCTTATCCGTTGGAATTTGTTCTTGAAGTTACTGTTGAATAGTCCTATTTAGTTTACCGATAAGAATAAATGCAAATGCAATCATTATTCTTTGAAAATAATAGTTTATTAATTAATTAGCTGCTGGATTTTGTTGTGTTTCTTAAATCAAACAAACACGATACATCTTGATGTGGCATGCTTATTGAATTTGATCTTATTTGTGTTATGGCATGCTTGTTTATTTAGATCATGTACGTTTTAGAGAATACATGATATGCTTAGGAATGGTTTAATTCCTATTTTGGTAAGTGTGACATTCGTCAATTTCGGGTCTTGTTTGTATTCGTTTTTGTATTTGTTTATTATGTAAACCGACCCGATTTGTAAACCGAAGCTTATGTTATAATCAAAATAATGGATTTATGTTACAATATTGTTTCACACTTGTTGGGTCTTGAAAACATCCTATTTTTATTTTTATTTATTTATTTATTTATTATTTATTTATTTATTTATTTTTTTGTTGTTTTGTGTTTTTGTCTTGATCCATTTTGCATGAAAACTCTTGTGTCTCACACCCATATTTGACCACCAACATTACCCTATATATACACCACCTTTCCTCTTCATTTTCCCTTGCTACAACTCCAAAAAAAAAAAACTCTCTCAAACATCAAAGATTCAAGGTTATCTTCTTAAATGTTCTTGAAGGATTTTGGTCTTTCATCTTAATTAGTTTATGTAGCCTTATTAATACTTGTTTATGGTTGTGCAACATATATATAATATACACCCCTTGTTTACCTTTGGTAGTTACTTCTCCGATTCCGATCGGTGAGGTTTCGGACCCCATAAGGCAAGGCTTCATGGAGGACTTCGTGTCCTTGATATATATACATCTATATAACTTGTTCATACATATTAATCTTGCTTGTTTTAGTTTGTTGGTCATGTTTACAAGTTCCATGGTTATGGGTTTTTAAAAGTCTATGCTTCGGTTTAACCGTAAATAGCTCTAAACCGTAAACCGAACTTTGTTACTAGTTTTATTTGTTTAAACATACTTAGTGTTAGATCTTAAAATCATTTTTACAAATTCTATGGTTATGGGTTTCTAGAATCTTACCTCGGTCTTAACCCGAAATACGATCTGAACCGAAAACCGAACTTTTGTTTAAAGACTTTATTGTTAACTTTTGGTATTTTTTTTATTTGTACATTATTATACAAATTCTTTAGTGTTTGGACATGTGGAAACCATCTATGAACTTGTTGTGAGATGGAAACCGAACCAAACCGATTCTTGCTCGCTTAAGACACACAAGTGTGTTTTTTTAAGCCATCAAGACTTGTATATTTCTTTAAAAATAGTTACAAATTGATTTTTAAATATTTTCTTAAGTACTTGGAAATGTTGGATCCAACTTGATCTCATAACAAAGTTTGGACCGACAAAACCGAACACTTGCTTAACGTGCGTTGTTAGTTCTAAAACAATGGAACTACAACTTGGTTAAGTCTTATTAAATTTTATTGAGTTATCTCATAACATTCAATATTTTGGAAAGTTGACTTTGGGTTTGACCAATTATCAAGACCCGAATCGACAACCCGAACACTCGATAAAAAAAACCCGTTTTAGTATCTTTATTCCAAAGGGATTTGCATGCTTGCATTTTACCCACCTTATTACTTAACATAGGTTGAGTAAATATTAAGGTTAGATACTTTAACCCGGTTTCGAGCAAACTTACATTTTTAAAGGGTTATTATTATAAATTCTTAAATAGTCACATTTTAAACCTTGAACTTTAATTATTTACATTTCTCAACATTATTTTGTTTAAAGACCTTCAAGACAACCTTTCTAAATTCAAGACTTCTTTTCTTTTTAGGCATTGTGCGTTAAACTCGTCGATCCGACAAATCTCCAAATTATCATCTTTCAAGTTTACCACTTGAAGGTGAGTACTTCATACCCCATTTTCCATCTTTTATTTTGGGGGTGACATTTCATACTTATTCAACAAAATGCTTTATATTTGAATTTTAAACCACAAACGTAGTTGTATACTTTACCTAAATAATTGCTCGATTTGGTGTTCTATTGTGACATTTGTCAATTTCGGGTTATTTTATACTTGTATTCTTAATGTAAACCCGACCCGTTTTGTATCCCGAACCTTTCGATATTATCAAAATGATGAATTGTATGTTAAATATTTGTTTTATAGTTGTTGGGTTAAAAAAAACACCCTTTTCGGTTCTTAAAATTCCCCGAAAACGCTCAAAACGAACTCCGGGGACTAAAACTACCAAAATGGAGACTTAAAGGACCCATTTGTAGTTTGTGCTTTCTTGGGTCTATAACCAACCCATTTTCATGAAACACCCTTTATGAAAGACCCATTCAACTTACCATATATATTCACACCCATCTTCTTCATTTGTGCTTGCTCATTTCTTCATTTCTCTCTCAAATTCTTAAATTCTAAGGTTGTTCTTCATAAGCTAATCTTTCATTTTAACTAACTTCTCAATACTTAAAGCTTTATGTTACAACATATATATAATATACACTCCTTGTTTACCTTCGGTCTTTCATTTCTCCGGTCTCGGCCGGTTGAAATGTCGGACTAGTAAGGCAAGGTTACATGGAGGACTTTGTAGTCCTTGTTTATATATTTAACAAATCTAACCATATAACTTGTTATACTTGCTTAAATTCTACATATTTTAGTTTATTTTTCATATTTGTCAAGTTCCATGGTATTGGGTATGTGGTGACTAGCCTCGGTTTCATCCCGAGTTGAGAACCGAACCAAAAACCGAACTTTTGTTTAAAAGCATTATTGTTAACTTTTTGAATGTAAAACTTGAGTATTATTATTTATAAGTTATTTTACAAGTTCCATGGTAATTGGGTATGTGGTAACCATCCTCGGTCTTATTCCGAGTCAAGGACCGAACCAAAAACCGAACTTTTGTTTAAAAGCTTTATTGTTAACTTTTTGAATGTAAAACTTGAGTATTATTATTTATAAGTTATTTTACAAGTTCCATGGTAATTGGGTATGTGGTAACCATCCTCGGTCTTATTCCGAGTCAAGGACCGAACCAAAAACCGAACTAAACCGAGTTCACTCGCTTAAAACACACAAGTGTGTTTTTAGCCACCAAAACTCATATTTTTCTTCAAGATTATATTTTAAATCAATTTTAGTTAATTTCTAAACATACTTGGCATGTCGGTAACCAACTTGATCTTATAACAAGTTCGAACCGATAAGGTCGTATACTCGCTTAACGAACGTTAAGGTTCTTCACAATAGAACTACATACTTGGTTAAGTATATTTTGATTTTATTGAGCTATCTCATAACATTTATTATTTTGGGAAGTTAACTGTGAGCCTGGTCAATTATCAAGTCTCGAACCGACAAACCCGAACACTCGTTTAAACCTCGTTTTGGTATTCTTATAACCAAAGGTTTTGCAATATCGCATTTTAACCCACATTATTACTTAACATAGGTTGAGTAAAAAAAGAAAAAAACTAATGAATAGAATACCGAGACCCGGTTTCGAGTAAACTTATTTTACAAAACTCGTTTCTTTAATTTCTCAAATATTTACATTTTAAATCCTAAACTTTATTTATTTACTTTATTTGTCATGTATTTTATTTTAAACCCTTCCAAGACTACCTACTAACACAAGACCCGTTTAATATAGGTCTTGCTCGTTAAACCGATCCCTCCGATTATTCACGACACTATCTTTCAAGTTACTTGTTAATGTGAGTACTTTTTCATCCCCCGTTTTCCATCTTTCGTTTTGGGGGTGGCATTGCATACTTATTCAAATTCAAATGATTTATACTTGAGTCTTAAACCACAACACGTATTGTATATGTTTACTTAAATAAATGCTCGATTTGGTGTTATATGCTTTACATGATTATGTGCAAATTCTTGAATGCTAAGGCGGGTAGTCTCTTGAATGCTAAGGCGGGTAGCCTCATCAAAGTATGATCATACGTTAATTCCGAGTATATATGGTATCCCCATATAGAAAGGTGTCGTCAATGTATTCTTATTGACGATTTCATTATTGTCGTCAATGTATTCTTATTGACGGTTCGTCAATGTATTCTTATTGACGGTTTTATTCTCTAAATTGTTGCTATTATTTATTGTTTTCATATACTAGTTGTGGATTTCATACTATATACTTATTGTCCAAAACTATGAAAATTGCTCACCAACCTTCGTGTTGACAAACTCTATTTTATGCAATGTTACAGGTTTGATGTTAGCTTGATTGGATTACTTGAAGAAACTTATTATCTTGGCTTTAGGATATTAGAAAATAAAAGAACAAGTTATTTGTTTATCTATCTATTTGGCATTTTGTATGAACAATTGTTATGTTATTTATGATGATATGGATTTAAATGAGTTGTTTAAATATTGTAACTTTATAGTGTCATTGTGCGATGAGCAATCATGTCGCGCCTCGACGTTTCCGCCTTCATTGGTCGGGGGTGTGACATCTATGCTTATATGCCTATGTGTTCATCGCTTTTGGTTGGTGGAACTATAAAATCCTAGACTATTTGGCATCCCCTTATAGCAAGGTGTCGTTAACGTAATGCAATTAACGATAACTATAATATCCTAGACTATTTGGCATCCCCTTATAGCTAGGTGTCGCTAATGTGTTTAGCGATATCTATTTATCCAAATTACCACTTTTATTTATCGTTTCGTATGCAAGTTTTGTGGCTATCTTTATTATATACTAATATGATTAAACTTATGAATTGCTCACCGACCTTTGTGTTGACAAACTTTATTTTATGAAATGTTGCAGGTTTGCATCTTGGTTGATTTATGATTGTGAAGAAAACGACATCAAAGACCTTAGGATATTTGTAAAAATGAACAATATCAATTTGCCATATTTTGTGATATCTTGTTTATGGTTATTTTATGGATAATTGTTATGTGACATTTTCGATGTTGTGAAATGAAATGAGTTTATCAAATACTGTCACTTTAATTGGTGTCATGTGCTTATGGACAATCGTTACACCTCGGCATGTTCCGCCGCCTTTGGTCGGGGTGTGACAGTAAGAAATCTGAAATTTGTACATAGTGATTTGTGTTTTTCACTTTTACACAGTCACTGGGAAATGAAAGTATGTTGTTACTTTTATGCATAATGCATCTACATTTTGCTACATGTATTTATTACTTGCAAAAGATGAAGCCTCAGATAAATTCAAGATATTTAAGACTAAGGTGGAATAACACGAATGGAAACGAGTTTAACGGGAGGTTCTATGTGGTCAAAAGACCCATATGCTCCAAAAAGGTACGTATAATAATTATGCTTTAAACATGACAAAACCTTTGAGTTTTGTAGTTGATTTAATCTTTAATTCGGGACATGTTAAGTTTTGTAAAACACAAAAACTGGATTTGATTGAAAGAAACAAAGTTTATTTTATAACTTGTATTTGAATCAAATAAAGTTAAAACTATAAGTGTTTATCCATATAGTTCTCAATCTGCTAGGTGCGATGACACTCACATGGGGTTGATGGATCATGGGCTAGGTAATTAGCCCATTAGAGGTATACAAGTCAAGAAACCTGTTGTGTGGGAAATGTACGAAATCCTAGTCTCGGGTTTGTTATTGGACTTAAAAGTCCAATGGTTTCTAGAAATAATTCGGTTGAGAATCATGTATTATTTATTTCTGGATCATTTAATGTACAGGATGACATGCTTGCATGGTGAGTAGACTCGACTGCTACGAGTCACATATGCAAGGATCTGAAATGGTTTGAAGAATTTTGAACCAATTAAAGATGGATGTGTACATAGGATGAGAAATGTAGCAACCAAGCCTATCAAAGAAATAGGAAAAGTTAGACTTGTATTATGGGCTATAAAACATTTGTTGTTGGATTATGTGTTGTATGTTTCATGAATTCGAAAGAATATCTTTTCTTGGATTGATTTAGATAATAATAGTTTTAAAGAGGTCATTGAGGACAAGTTTATCTTATCTCACCATATAATTTTGTTGGATTTGAATATTTGTATCATGACATGTTTAAACTTATTATTAGTGTCCCGAATGGTGTTGAAACTTTTTGTATGGCATTATCTTAAAGGAGGGTAGATTATGTTTATGTATTGTAACATACTAGATTAGGTCATGTGAATTATTTAGAATGAAGATATGTCTAATTGTCGCATTCTAAGGATGAAACTCTTGAAAATTTTATTTTTTTTTAAACAAGAAGTAGAGTTACATCAAGGTGGTTTGAGTAAGAATCTCTATACGATAGAGGTGGAGAGTATTATGATTAAGTGTATATGAGTCTACAGGTATAATACACAAAACCACGGTTCCTTGTAAACCACAAATAAGACGGTGTGGTTGAAAGCCTGAAAGGAAAATGAAATCTTAAAGGAAATACATAAATCTCTATTGACTTACTCGGGTTTGAGTGACTGACAAGATAAAAAAAAATTATTGTCTTCTAAGTTTTGATATGAATGATCTGGGGGAGGTTGATGATATCCTAGTTTTGATGATAAAAAGGAGTGACAATTGTAAAGCTATGACTCGATCTCATTACATTGAGAAATTATTGAAAAATTCAATCAGATTGATTGTCCTCTAGTTAGTACTCCTATAGATCCTAATATCAAACTTATGTCTAATCAAGGTGATTCTATTTCTTGGCTAAGGTATTAAAAGAACCATGAATTATGGTTTGTTTAAGTTTTTCCTTCAATTCTAGAAGCGTATTTTGGTGCAAGTTGTATGACTAAGTGGATATGTATTCTCTATTGGAGAAGGTTTCATTTTTTTAGATAATGAATGAATGAATTTGCATCGATTGACAATGGGATGCGAGTTTATAGCATTTGTAGAAACTGATAAAATGGCTGAATGGCTAAGAAACTGGTATTATGAAATTCCATTGTGGATAAACCGATATCACCAAACTCTATCAGGTGTGATAGTGCTGACTATGAGTTATAGTTAGGTGTATAATGGAAAGTCTAAACGGTTATATATATTATACATAGCATGATTCATCATGCACGGTGTGATATCTGAGTATAATTTGGCTGGTGATCTAACTAAAGAGTTAGGAAGAGATCTCGTGAATAAATCAGCTATAGGGATGGGTTTAAAGTCCACATAAAATTTCTTATGTTAAGATACCCAATTCCCATCTAATATGATATTAGATGCTGAATTCAATGTGGAAAGCTTAACATCTAGAAATGGGAACACATTAGTAGCATCATCCCAAGGTATGTGTTCGGACCGCGAGATAAAGGAGGTTGAAGTATAGCTTCTTAGTAGTTCATTGAAAAATTGCAGTGCGGGTGCAAGATTAATGAACTACCTATAAGAATATGAAGTTTAGCCGCTTCAAGAAGCTTTGGACTTGAGCTTTGATATATTCTTTGAAGGATTGGGACACAGGCTAGTAAAATATTGTGTCAAGTGGAATTTGGATTTATAAACGTATGTGTATATTATCTTCGAGTATTCACTATGAATAGCAACGGTTCAATCCGTAGTGACACCCCGATATAGAATATTTGGAATGTGTAATATACTAATGTGAAATTCAATCGTCACGACATTTCATTTATGCATACGTTTGTGTTTCTGTGAGGATAATTAAGTTAATCATGGATATCACTAAAATGGGGGAGGATTGTTGGTAATTTTAGTGTTATCAATATTTTTTTTAGTATATTGGGTTAACTTGTCGATCGAGTAAATAACATTAGAGATTAAACGAGTTGGGTGACGCGGGAGTGTGGGCTCGATTTAATTCTAGTTGTTATTTGGGTTTTGTTATTAAAATTATAACTGGGGCCTTAGTAGATTATCTAATGGGCTACTAATTAAATGGGTTTTGGTTTAAACCCATGTCACACCCCGGCCTAGGGCCTAGGCGTATGATCAATAGTTGGAACTTGTTTTGCAAATATATCAGAGTTACGTTCTTTTAACGGAAGTCATAAAATATTATTATAATGAAATCTCGGGAATTTAATACCCGTTTTGATATTTCAAATACATGTCATTTTAAAATATGATTCTTCACAATATTTTAATTAAAACATATGAGCCATCAGATCACCTCTAATGACTATGTCCCCAATCTTCTAATCTGGCTTGCTTGTCTTTTTTGCCTTTACTGTTTCCCTGAAATGTGGGTGAAAAATACGTCAGCTATGTGGTGGTGAATAACGTTGACTCAATAAAAACATTTTCATAATTCATCATAATATAATCATATACAAAATCACATTCGTTATGATACAACACCAATAGTGTTCAACGACTCAGTGGGCCTCATCCCATCTCATAGGAACTAAAAATACCAATAGACCACATAATCAGACTTTACTCTCCCTAGAGACAGTCACTTGCCTCATGGTCAGTATGTTTGTAGTGGCCCACTACAAATCATATATGAATGGATCCAGACACATGTGTATTTTAGTCCGAGTGTTTAGTACTACCTTGCATCAAAACGTTTTAGAGGATTTGAACCAACCCTCATGCAAATACTTTCATAACTTTTTTACGTATGGATAACAGTCCATAGTTTATAAGAGTAAATAACCTTCAAAAAGACAGTACATAGACGTATTCACGTCATAAAACATTTCATATTATAAAAAGGTTTGGACGTATTATAATCAATGTGTCTCACTGATAATTGCCTGATCTTTATCTCGGACCTATAGTACGAGAACAACATCTTATAAATAACTAGATCTAAAATCTAGTTATAGATCTTAAGTCTATTTGCATAACATTTACCTTGATATTCATTTCATTTTATAAAACATTTATGTACTACGTTTCTTCATCAAGAAGAAATGTATATATATATCCCATTTCTTAATTCATAAGAAATATCTTTATAATAAAGAATAATATTTTATTCATAACCTTATCTTATGAAAGTTACATTTCACTTATTATCTGATCAAGGTATAGACTATACCCCTAACTAGGGTCTAAGCCATATATAATAAAATAATTGGGCAGAACCCCTACCTTGTATGGCTTATCTATGAAACGCTTAAACTTCACGTAGGCAACACTCCTACTTGCACGTAATTCTAGACAACGAGCGTATCGGGAATGACGAGAATTTGGCACGAAAACCGAGGTAAAGTGGGTGCGATGTGATGGAGACTTCATCCCCATAGCTGCCTATTTATAGACTGAATCTGTGCATCTTCGCGTATCGCGAAGGTGCACTAGCTTAGGTGAGTCATCGCGTAGGCTTGCCACATGTCACTCCGGTCTGCCACGTGTCCCGTGACGTGTCCTGCATCTTTGCGTATCGCGAAATTGCCTTTCTTGTCATCTTCGCGTATCGCGAAGATGCTAAAGTTTCATTTTCATTCCCTGGTCTTTGGTAACTTGTCATCTTGATCAAAACGTCACATTACGCCCATCGCCCGAGTCCGTGTACGTGCGCATCAGGTGCTTCGCACCCTCCGCTAGGACTAGTGAGAGTGGTTAGCCATACAAGAACATTATTATGGATAACTACTTCCCTATAAAGTGTTTTCAATTCTTTCCCACTTTCCATGTGGGATGGAGTTTTTCTTACTTATTTCCTTAACATAAAAATGCCTTCATTTCTTTATTTTATTTTTCCATTACTTATTTCATAAATACTTTTAGTCCTTTAACTTTATAAACTTGTCAAATTTGAACCAAAATTTTGTGGGTGTTACAACCCATGACATCAATTTATAATTACATGTATGGAGACTATATAAAATTTTTTTTTTCATTCGATCGATTAGATAGAGAACAAAAGGGCGGTTACCATTCTATTCTTGATGGCATTCATGGCAACATACAAATTCAATTCCAGTAACAAGAAAAATCTCTGTCTTATCCGATAAATCATTCGCGTGTAACCGGCGAAATAGGCTTATCCGAAAGTTTTCATACGATTCAGAGATTAATCCAGGCTGCTGTTATTTATGAAGATTAAAATCAAGACTACATGTTTGAATATTTGATCGAATTCATCACCCAGGTACGCAAATATTATACAACAATTCATCCATCGGTTTTAAAATACACAGCAATCTCCGTTCATTCGTCGATCGCTTTTGTTTTGGGGATTTTAAGCCAGATTTAAAGGAATCTTTCAAATTATAAACGTATTGGTTTGGTAACTAAAGGCTTATCTGTTTCTAACGTTCCGCGACTAACATGGCCCAAACGTCATTAGTTGCAGGTTGATGAAAAAACATTTTTTGTTAGAAAACTTAATTTTTTTTTTGTTGAAAAACTCAATATGAACACCACCACCACCACCACCGACCACTTGCCACCACCAGTTGAGCACCAAAATTGACTCTGGTGGTGGTTTACGGTTCCGGAAACGTCAATAACCGAGGCTTTACTAGAAAAATATTCATAAAAGTCCGATTTAACCAAAGAGGTTTCGGTTGAAAAGATTGAGTTTTTCGGCGAAATGTGTGAGTTTTTCGGCCAAAAACGTTAATCCAGCGTCCTGCATCTAACTACGTTAGAGTTCGCTAGTCGCGCACCGTTGTAAACAAATACACCTTTAGTTGCCGCTTGTCATTGATAATTTTGAACAGGTTTGGAACTACCTCCAATACTCAAGTGATCCTTACAAAGAAGGAATCATCCATACTGATTTCGATGCTCCAGACTTGACTCCCCAAAGAACGTCATCAAGGAGGAAACCCACTACTGTGGAAAAACCCTATAAATCATGTTTTGAACTTGAGATCACAAATATTTAAAAGACAGAAATACATATTTTGTCCTTTAAACATAGCTGATTTACGTATCATGTCCTTTAAAAAGTTTACTTTCAAGCGGTGCCCTTTACATAATATGTTTATTTGATTTTCGTCCTTTACACTAACCGCCATCCAAAAACTCCGTTAAAATATATCATGTGTTAATCATGTGAGGACAGATAGGTAATCCCTGTTTCTTTATTAAATGATAATTTAAAATAAAAAGTATAAAATTTGATTAAATATTTTTTCTCTCGTCTTCTTTCTCTTTGTATATGCAGAACCACCACCAAACCCATCACTCCATCATGTCTGCTACACTCTGCAAGGCACCATCGTCGGTGGCTACCGCCGCTCGCCACACGATACTTGCAGAAAAGGAAATTAGATCGCAACAATAGAAAAGGTTGTGAAAGAAGCTACCGATTCCGGCAGCTAACGGGCAACACCGATGAATACGATAGATTTGGTGGCCTCTCTTTCTACAATAAACGCATTTTTCTCTTAGAAAACCGATGGCGATTGTGGTGGTGGCTGCTGGTGACTGCGAGGGAGGTGGACTTTTGACCGGAACCTTCTCTCGACCGCGGAAAAACGGGGATGAACGCATATGGAGGTCTGGTGGTGATGGTGAGGAGGATGTGTGGGACGAATATCTTTGATTTGTGCTCGATTAGGTGGTGGTGATTGTTTTGTGGTGGTTGATGGAATGTGTTCTGAATATGTTACTGTAGAGAGAGAGTCGAGATGAAGGGTTGAAGATGCTGAGATGATAGGGTATTTTTCTTTTAATTTGTTATATTTATTATTATTGAAAATGTGGAAATTACCTTTTTACCCTCAAATGTCAAGATTCAACGGAGTTTTTGGATGGGTGTTAGTGTAAAGGACGAAAATCAAATAAACATGCTATGTAAAAGACACCGCCTGAAAATAAACTTTCTAAAGAACTTGATCCGTAAATCAGCTATATTTAAAGGACAAAATTTGTATTTCTGTCTATTTAAAAATTAATTAAAAATGTTTAAATTAATATTAGTATATTAAAACAAAATTAAAATCTAATATTAAATTCCAATAACTAAAAGTAAACTTTCATGACAGTATGTTCTCGATATGATAGCCTTCTAAAAAGAAACCGGTCAGTTGTATTTGAATAGGATGGTGGGGACTCTATAGTCAAGGGATGTCCTAAGAAATGTTTATGCATTTTGGTCTATGAGAAAAGGTTTAGTTGTCACCGACAAAATTAACAACAAAATGTTAACTTCTTACAAGCTTGCCATCTTTTTCTTTTGTTGTAGAAATGTCTTAAAAGTTTTGTTCATTCAAATATTATAAAGAATCAAAGGCAATGGCAAGTAGTTAAGTTTAAGGGTTAACATACACATACCATACATGCACACACATATAAATACCATACACACATAGATACACATACCATGCTGTACATATATACATATTAACACATACACATATATACCTCACACACAGTGTATGTATATGTGTGTGTCTATGTATATATATATATGTATGTATCTATGTAATGTGTGTATTTATATGCAGGGGCGGACCCACATAGTGTGGATCGGGGTCCCGGGACACCAATGTTTTTTAAAAATTTATTAGAAGCGGTATATTAAATTTTTTGAGGACCCCATAAGATTTAATACTTGGAACCCATATTATTAATGTTGATGTGGTCTGGTGGAAAGTTCCTTGTTTTATCTTTGAAAGGTCATGGGTTCAAGTCTTACAAGGCTCAGTTTTTGGTTTTTTGTGTTAATTTTTAGTGTTAATCAATCATTTGATTGCTAATGTTGCAATGATAACTTTGGAAACATTCAAACACCTCTAAAATACATATCATTGTTTTCAACTTTATGCATGGTTTTCTTTAGAAACATTCAAACACTTTAAAATATCAGTTTTATTTTTCACTAGTTTAAGTTAATGGTTTTCAACACATGCTTATGAAAGGGTGGATCTAGGTTCTATCTCAAAAATGTTTAAGAAAGGGAAAACAAAGTGTTTATGTGTCAACCCGACCCATTTTGACCCGTTCAGGTAGTGATGATTGAAAAGAAAGTTTTATTATGATATTGTTTTTTATTATGTTCTTCGCCTCGACCCGACCTGAATAATGACCGACCCGAAAAATTTGAACACCGAAAATATGGG